>NC_090234.1:15971197-16026197 GCF_024489055.1 Chanodichthys erythropterus | reverse complement strand
GTATTTTTAAAAGATCAAAATGACCTGGTGCTTCATTCTGTTTTCTGACCCATGAAACAAATGCAATCTTTCATCAGTTTTCACACTGGAAGCGGGCGATGCAACAAAAGCAGCCCTGTTCTTCTGCTATAAAGCTTTGTTGATTTTAAGTGTTCAGCACGTTGCTCAAGCAGTGTTGATGGGGTGTACGTCTTTAGACAAAACTTCTCTCTGAAATCACTCATAAAAATACACTGTTTTGTTAAATGTGGGTCTGCCATGAAGTAAAGAGCTAGATCAGGAGTGCGAGTGCTGTCTAATCAAGGACCGAAATCAGGCAGGCAGACTTTTCTCATTGTTCATAACTATACAAAGACAGCCTCCTGAGACCCAGCAGGGATCGTTCACTTAGTTGTGTTTCTTACAAGTGTATTTGCAACTTTTGCTGAACTGCATTGAGTTTCACAAGGCTTTCCCCAATGCAGGGTCAAGTCAACACTGATTGGCTGGTGAACGCTTTACTCTTTATGCTTACAGTCAAAAGTTCTAATGACTGAGAAAGAAAGTAAATTTATAAAGGGCCAGAAACACATAAAAAAGAGCTCAGCATGTAGAAGAGATAGAAGAGCAGCTACAGAAGGGCTTTGAATCTAAATGTCTGGGAGAGATCACAGAGACAGCTCTCTCTATCTCGCTGGTCTCCAGAGAGGTCGATTGAAGAGCTGAATCAGGCGAGAGAAGTGAGACGTCTTAATTAACGGCACTCGCTCAGTCTGAGGAGCAGAGGATCCATATTAACACTGGATATGCCTCATCTCTCTCTCTTTCAGCTGCCTCTTCATGAGAATGGGCATCACTTTATTTTGATGTGGAAATCCCTGCTTCAGTGCTGCTGTGAATAAGTTTTTGGGTTGCTCTTTGTAATATTTAAGCATTTCTCATGGTTTTACACTGCAGAACCAGTGTTGGAGTCTCCTCTGGAGGAGATCAAGGAACAGGAAGAAGTGAATGTGACAGGCACCGTGGAGGAGGAGCACCTGGAGGACGACAGCAGCCTCAACCTGTCCGCAGACATCTCTCTGGACTCAGGCCGAGCTGGGACAGCGTCTCCTTCTCAGGATTCTGAGATTCTGGACAGTGGGACGGCCAGAGACAATCCATCATGTGACCTGTCCACAGATGCAGAGTATGTACAGGAGTAGCTAATTGCACAGTGTTTTCATTTATATTCAGTGGCAGGTTCAAAAATCTGAGACCAGCAACCTGTCAGAACACTGTAACGACACCTAGAAAGAACAGCCTTGCAGTCAGCCAAAGAAAGCTAGAGATCCTCTCATTAAAGTAGATTTAGGTTTGTTTTTATAAATGTACACTCTCAAGAATGCTGGGTTAAAAACAACCCAAGTTGGATTGAAAAAGGACAAACCCAGCAATTGGGTTGTTTTAACCCAGAAGTTGGGTTAAATGTTTGCTCAACCTGCTGGGTAGTTTTATTTAACCCAACTATTGTTTAAAAATTACTGTATTGCTTGCTTAAAATGAACCCAAAGTATGTTGGATATTAACATTTATTATGTTTAATGAATAATAATTAAACAATAAACATTTATTAAATTGCTTATTAATAAATGTTCTCCTTTTGAATATTATTGTTGCCTCTAGTAATTATGTGTCTGATTTGCAACCTATTTTGGGTTCATTTTAAGACAGCCATATAGTAATTTTTAAACAATAGTTGAGTTAAATAAATTTCCCAGCAGGGTGGGCAAACATTTAACCCAATTGCTGGGTTAAAACAACCCAATCACTGGGTTTGTCCATTTTCAACCCAACTTTTTTAGTGTATGTAAATTAAGGTTGTTTCATGTCACAATTCGATACAAATTGTGATACTGAACTCACAATATGATTCTATCATGATATTTTAAGCCAAAAAAAAGAAGAAAGGGTTTTTCTTACTATTATTACTTTATTACACTCTAAAAAATGCTGGGTTATATAAAAAAAGTTGGTTTAAAAATGGACAAACCCAGCAATTGGGTTGTTTTAACTCAGTGGTGGATTAAATGTGTTGGTAAAATATGTTGGAAATGAACATTTATTAATAAGTTTAACCCTGGAGAACCCAAGAACCATTTTCTTCTTTCGAAAATTATGAACTATGCATTAAATTACTGCTATAAGTAACACCAAAATATCCACTTTTTCAATTTTAACCCTTAATTAGGGCCAAATTTGACCCATTGGGCTTTAGGCGTATCAAATAATCACAATAACAAACACTGTCAATGCAAACTATTTTAAATTTAGGAAAATAATCAGTCAACCACACAGCTACATTTAACAATTATTTTTTTTTTTATATATATAAAAAATATATTTTTTTGAATAATAATTAAACAATAAACATTTATTACATTGCTTATTACTGTTGCCTCTAGTAATTATGTGTCTGATTTTTAATTTCTGAGCTATTCTGTTTCTTTTTAAGCCAGACATATAGTCATTTTTAAACAATAGTTGAGTTAAATAAAACTATCCAGCATGACGGGCAAACATTTAACCCAACTGCTGGGTTTGTCCATTTTCAACCCAACTTGTGGTGTTTTTAACCCAGCATTTTTTTTTTTGAGTGTTTTATTAAAATAATAATAATAATAATAATAATAATAATAGTATTTTATTATCAGGACCCACAAATATTCCCCAATTATATTCAACATTATATATAGTAGTTTAATGTAGTAATGTCACTCTGTAAACTTTCTTCTTTATTTTTTCCTCGTACAGTACTCCCGCTTTCAATGCAGATATTCGTTGGATCTCTTTTACACTCCTGTCCCGCATCTCCTGCTTTTAATGCACTATACATATAGGAATGAACCATCTAAAATGTTTTGAACAGTCATACTATTAAAACTAAACGTGATGAGGTGATTTAAATGTTTGTGCTGAAATCTCTGTTGATCACACTTCAGATGATCAACACAATCAATCACAGTTCTAATCACAAGAAAGCGTGTCAGAATGAATATTCCCAAACTTTAAATGGTTAGTTCATCCAAAAATTTACATTCTGCATTTACTCGCTCTCATATTGTTGTTTTTTGTGTCATGCAAGCATTTGAATGTCGGTGTTTACTACAGTAAATGCGTGGTGTAAATCTGTTCATCATATAAAGCCATTGTTTCCCCTCAGAAGACTTGGATTTGAATTAGACCGCTCGATTGAATATTTTTTTGATGCCTTTATGACATTTTTGGATCTTTTAAGTTTCAGAGGAATGGGATTTAATTGGTGGGACAGAAATCTCTCAGGATTACATTTTTGGGTGAATTATACCTTATAAATACAGTAAGCTGAGCCTTGGATAAATCTAACTGTATATCGTGAATCATATCGTTTACATCAGCGATACATATCATCACATTTTTATATTGTGATATCTCAGTATAACAATGCATCGTTACACCCAATTGAATTGTATCGAATTGTAGTTCATTTATTTCATTAAATGTATTTTAAACATTACATGGTTTTTACCCTTGACAGAATAGCTGAAGGCACAATGAATAGAGAGATGAAGTTGGAGCAGACCGCAAGCTCTCATATCTTGTCAGAAGAGAAAGGTAAGCTTCAACACCTCAGATTTTACTCAATGTTTTGCTTTAGTGCAGTGGTTCCCAAACTGGGTTCGAGAGGTGACAGAGATGCTACGCAAACAAAATGCAAAATATTTGCTGTTCATTTAATTATACCCCACCTTAAAATAACATTTAACCTGAGCATTTATAACAGGAAAAATGCCATAAAAGGTCAAATACATGACATGCAATACCCCTTGTGAGTTCTGGTTTGTAATGTTGATAATATATTATATGAGCAATAATACATTTTTCCCAAATATCCACATGATTGCAAATGTGACATTGATTTTATAATGTCACAGTTCAACAAACAAAAGTGTAATATTAAGTTATGTACATTTTAAATGCAGTATCGTTTGCTCTTTTTTGCAACAAAATAATAGTTCCAACAAAAGTGAATGAATCATGAGTGTCAGTGATTCAGTCAGCCACTTGCTTCGTTACCGAATGACTGAATGACTCGATGATTTGCTCAGTAAGACAGTGACTTACCGCCACCTAATGGCAGATTTAGTTTCATATTTAAAAAGTATCACTTCATTTTTACCATCATTGCATATTTCTCTAATGAACATTTTTTATTTCAACCATTATTATTTTATAAAGGTGAAAAAGGTGCACTGGAAAATCAATTTAATGGGGCAAATATTGTCCCTTAATGGAAAAGGTGTGACTGCAATCTAAGTGGAAAAGATGTTAAATGCCTCATGGGATACGTCACTCTAAAAAGTTTGGGAACCACTGCTTTAGTGTACTTTATGCAATTTTAAATTCAGAATGAATGATTTTTTAAGCTTAATTTCAATAAATGCTCTGGTTGGACTGAAGTTTTGAGTTTTGAAATTTACTGTAGTACTATGAACTCTTTAATCTCAGTAATTCTCAGGAACATTTGATTTCTCATGAGATGATCCATATAAAAAAGTCATAAGAAAGCATTGTTTGATGTGGAATGGGCTACAAATCCCAGTAAAACTAGTGACAAAATGAAAGGCTTCGATGCATGACTTTGTTTTTTCTTTCTGTAGAGCCCCTGGTGGAAAAGACAGAAGAGGCGATTCAGCCATCTGAAAGTGTCCCTGTTCTGGAAGAGGTTTCTGTGAGCACCACTGAGAAGCCTGCATCTTTGATCAACACGCTTCAAACATCCGAATGCGGCATCCAGACTTTCTTTGATTCTGATACGGTCGCGGCTTCCCCTGAGCCCAGCCGTTCAACTCCCTCTGAGGACCAGATCCCTGAAACTATCCCTAATACAGTCATCTCTACTCACACCCAGACACAAATGCAGGCAGAGCCCCAGAAACCCTCTAAAGAGCCATCGAGCTTATGCACTGAGCCCTCATCGGCCCCGTCCACGTCCCCAGCGGGACTAAAGAGAGACATGGCCACCTCCACAGAAGAGCTGCACGTCCCTGAACCACAATCACCTGCGATCCAACCATCGAAGGACTTGACATCTACAGCAGCCTCTAAAGCAGGAAGCGTACAGTATATTGTAGATGCCGAACCCAAACCCAAACCGTCTAATGAGCTCACCCGTGAATACATCCCCAAAGTGGGCATGACCACCTACACCATCGTGCCTCAGAAGTCTCTAGAAAAGCTCTGTTTCTTTGAGGTCGAGTTGACTCTGGAGCCTAATGTGGACTGCAAAAGTGAAGCAAAGTCTGTCTCTAATGGCACAGTTGCTCTTAACGGCCATCAGGACGTCTTTGCGCAAACTAGTCCTTGTATGTCACCTCCAGCAACCGCTTCGTCCCCTGTAGAAGAAGGAAGCGAATCCATTGTCAAAGACAAGAGAGTTCCACCCGCAACAAGACCCAAACCAGCATCTTTCCGCCTGCCGCAGCACAAGCGAACCCCCGGGGATTACGTATCCTCCGCGGTCGTGCGGCGAGCGAGCGTCGGCAGTAGCAGCAGCAGCAGTAGCAGCTGTAGCAGTCCTGCAACCCGTCCAAAAGAAGCCATAAGCAGCCCGAAGTCAGAAACATTTCCTCCGCTGGACAACTTCCCTCCTCCACCACCACCAGTCCAATGGGAAGATGAGGAAAATGCAAGAGCGAGTGATAAACCTCTACCTCAAAATGCAGAGGTAGACGGACCGCGGCCTGAATCTTCTAGATTTCCGCCGTCATGCTTTCTGACCCATCAGAAGAGTCTTCCCACGAACCCCACGCCTTCACTGAGTTTGGAGAAGTTGAGAAGCTTTGCAGCGCCCAAACCGTACTCGCCCTCAACGCCCTCTCGCTTCGCTCAGGCCGTGTCCTCCGCCGTGAAGAGGTCCCAGTCTCTTTCCCATCATCCCCTGGGGCAGTCACCACGCACACAGCCTCTCACAGCACAGACATCCATTACAGAATCGCCAGAGTCGCCGACAAACACTGTGAGTACAAACTGCCTTTTTTTTTTTTTTTTACCAAATCTTGCACAAATATGTGCAGGTCACATCTACAATTTGTTGGTTTTTGGGTGAATCTTTTTGATAAAATTTTTTAAATTATTATTATTATTATTATTATTATTAATTTTAGCAAAACAAACATTTTTATTATATGTTTTAACAAAGACTATTTTTAAAATATGTCCAGGTTACATCAACAGTTTGTTGGTTTTTGTGTGAATCTTTTCATTAATAATTTTTTAATTATTTGTATTATTATTATTATTGTTATTATTATTATTATTATTATTATTGTATTTTAGGGAAACAAACATTTTTATTATATTTTTAACAAAAACTATTTTTGTGTGAATCTTTTCGTTTATAATTTTTGAAGTATTTGTATTATTATTGTTGTTATTATTATTATTATATTTTAGGGAAACAAACATTTGTATTATATTTTTAAGAAAAACTATTTTTAAAATATGTCCAGGTCACATTAACAGTTTGTTGGTTTTTATGTGGATCTTTTCGATAACAATTTTTGTATTATAATAATAATAATAATAGTAATAATAATAATAATAATAATATTTTAGGGAAACAAACATTTTTATTATAAATTGTAACACAAATTGTGAACCTGTTTTTGCATTGAAAATGTATTGTTTTCATAATTATTTTAAGAAAATAAAATTTTATTACAAATATAATTATTTTTTAATTTATCACTATTGTTTATTCATTTTTTTATATTTTACAATGCTTTGAAAATATATTATTTTCATGACAATTGGGGGTGTTTTTTTCATCCAGATTTACTATAATTCATTTGAATGTGTCCTTTTTGATTTATTTTTCCTATTATTCTCAGTTGTGATTTTCAATAGATTCTCATTACTGTAATACAGAGCAGAATCTTTGAACAAGTTCTGTTTGTGCTCTTTTTTTTTTTAAGTTATTGGTCTATTTGGACATGCATTAGATAGACATTTTTGGCTGATGCATTTCATTTTGCTGGTTTTTCAGCATCTTGTAGCATGGAGAATTGCATTTATGAGTCAAAAATATGTAAACATACATAAATGTTTATTTCAGTTACCTGTTTTTTTAAAACAAAAACACTTACTGTTTTCTGTGCTGATGCAATAGCCAATCAGATTACTTGAAGGTACTACCCAAAATGTCACTGTAACAAATTGCAAAATTAAAAATGAGGCCCCATGTTGGCATATTTGCATACTTGTTACTGGACTTCAATCTTTGATTTGGGCGTAAAATTTGATCATGTCACGAGTCTGACAGATTTGATAAGATTCACTCAAATCCGGACACATGGCATGCATGAACCGTGCAGTGAGATGGGCGAATACCGTGAGGGTGGAGTCCGGACCTGAAAGGTCTTCTGGGTGCTGCAATCAATACTTGGCTCACCTTTTGTAGCCTCATTGTATTACAGTTGTTGTGTAAGTAAATAATCTATTGTGAAATACACCCTGTTCAAGCCGGTGCTGGTAAATTAATATTGGGAGTTGGATGACTCTCATTGTAATGGCTGTGTGTGCACTCAATGTACTGACGCACATGGCACATTAATCTATGTCCCGGATTGACCTGTCTACTCGTCTTTGTTGTCGTGTCACCGGGGTCAACTGTGAGCGTGTTTAGTGATGGGGCCCTGTGTGTGTGCTGTCAACGTACACAATGTATGTTTGGCCTTCGGTACCATCAAAACAGTCTCGAGTAGAAGCTTTTGTGTGCTTATTTTTTAAATCATGTGAAACATTTATGAGAAGATTCAGTCAAGTGTGTCTAAACTTTTGACTGATGGTGTATGTAAATAATGCTGTTTATGACAATAGGTGCATAATTATTCACTATTCAATGATGTTTTTAAGTATAAATAGTGCGAGTAATGCATTCACACTGTAAATTGCAAAAATAAAAAGTGCACCTTAAATGCCTGGATGATGCACTAAATTAACGGGAAAAATGAAGTGTGGAATGTTGGACACTTCATGCACTCGACTGTCGCAGCTTTAATTACGTATTGGAGGGGAAGGGGCTATTAGACTCCGATGTTGAATGACAAAATAACACATTACACGGATGAGTACATAGTGCATAAGTACATAGAGTATAAGTGCATAGTGTATAGTGCGTCATTTGGGACGCAACAAATGTGTTGCATATAAATGAAAATTATCAAATATTATTCGTCCTTGTCAAATATTATTCATCCCTCCTCATATAGAGAAAAATTGTGCCTTGATTATTTAATATATTTAATTTACTTTGTACATGTCACGTAATGCACAAAGATGAGATGGTAAGATCCAAGCGCAGCTTTTAATAGCACAAACCAAAATCGTATTCCAGAAACAGGCAAGGGTCAAACTCCACAGAACAGTCCACATTAAACAGGAAACCACAACAGAAAACCAGGGATACAAAAGTGCACATAACACAAATTAACAATCCACAAACAAAGGCAGAAAAAAACTCAGTATAAATAGACAGACACTAATGAAAAAAAACTCAAAACAGCTGGTGCAATGAATGGATAATGAGTCCGGGAAGTGGGTTATGGGAAACGAAGTCCAAGTGAGGTGAAACAATAGTCCGTGTTAGAGTTCCCTCTAGTGGCTAACTAGGGCACTCCAACTGGTGATCATGACAGTACATTACCAATCAAAAGTTTGGAGTCGTGTGTGTGTGTGTGTGTGTGTATATATATATATATATATATATATATATATATATATATATATATATATATATATATATATATATATATATATATATATATATATATATATATATATATACACACACATCTCTATATACATATTTTAAATAAATCAATACTTTTATTAAGAAAGGGTGGATTAAATTATAGTGACAGTAAAGACATTTATAATGTTACAAAACATTTCTATTTAAAATAAATGCTGTTCTATTGATCTATCCGTTCATCAAAGAATCTTGAAAAAAATTATCACATTTTCTGTATTAATAATCAGAAATGTTTGTGATTGTCAGCTTTGCATCACAGGAATAAATTACATTTAAAAAAAAAAAAAAAAAAAAATATATATATATATATATATATAAATATATATATATATATATATATATATATATATATATATATATATATATATATATATATATATATATATATATATATATATATATATATATATATATATATATATATATATATATATATATATATATATATATATATATATATATATATATATATATATATATATATATATATATATATATATATATATATAAATATATATATATATATATATATATATATATATAAAATTTCAACTATTCAAATAGAAAATGGTTATTTTGAATTGTAATAATATTTCACAATATTACTCTTTTTACTGTATTTTTATTAAATAATTGGAGCCTTGAGCAGAAGAGACTTCTTTTAAAAACATCTTTAAAAATCTGACTCCAAACTTTGGAAAAGTAGTGGCAAGTCAAAGTTTATTTATAAAGCACTTTTTAAAACAACAAGTGTTTATCAAAGTATCTGTACATACAAAGAAAACATATTCATTAATACAAGCAGTCAGCACCATAAAAGAAAAAACACTTAGGACACAATAAAACAGTAAAAGAAAGCAGCTCTCACATGGCATCGAACGCCAGACTGTTTTTAGGCCAGATTTGAAGACCTCAAATGTTTGAGCCTGTCGGATGTAGTAATTTGTAGTAAAGTGTAATTTATTTAAAAAAAATCCATTTTAAATTTGTTTTATTTTAAAATCATATTTAGTTAAACTGTTGTTGTTATTGTTAATTAATAATGAGTGAGTGTCTGTCTGTGGGAGTACAGTGAGACACTCTATCCTGTGTCTTCTTCCTGTGATTTATGCGTATGAAACAGAACCAGCAGTGTCTCTTTTCTTGGACCCTGTGCCTGCCTAGTGCGCATCATCCTCAGTGTGTATTGTGTGTTTTCTTCCCCCCCTGTGGAGCACAGGTGACAGACAATGGAGAAGGACGCACAGAGAGATCCAGAGAGGCCCCATCACAAACAGCAGGCCGTGGAGACCCAGAGCCGAGCTCCGCCCGAGACGGAGGCATGGGAACATGTAAGATTGGAAATACTCAACCGTCACCAGTGAGTGAATCTAACTCTAGATCTAACCATCACTGAGCCACATAGAAACCCTCATAATAGAATAACCTTCATTTTAAAGCTCCTTTAACACTCCATCAATGGCTGACAATCCATGATGAATCATTTATAAAAGTTTGTAAAGCTTGTTTGTTTTTCCCACAGGGGTCTGAAGCATCTTTAGCTCCGTCTCCCATGTTGATGGGAATATCGGAAGTCTTTTATTCAGCGGAAGAATGAAGCATTCTCACATGCTTCATGAGCGTCACTCATTCTCAGACATTCTGCAGGTCATGAGAATCATCTTGTCTTCAGAATTTTTTTTTTTTTTTTATTAGAAATCATGATTTTTAGGTGCAAATCAGAAGACTTTCAGGACATTTTATCTGGACCTGGTCAGAACTGTGTAGAGCGCAGTCTTCACCTCTACAGTGCTTATCATTCAATTTTCTTCCTTCCCTTTTTTTTTTCTTCACACAGCAGTTTTTTAATTTTATATATATATTACTGCTGTCAAACGATTAATCGCAATTACTAGCATCCAAAATAAAAGTTTGTGTTTACATAATGTGTATATAATTATTAAATAAATACAAAAAAAAAAAAATATATATATATACACACATACATAATCAATAAACACAGTACAGCATGTATAAATAAATATAAGTATTTTATATAAAAATAATATTTTGTTAAATATATATACATGCATGTGTGTGTATTTATATATACATAATAAATATACACAGTACAGCATGTATATATTTAACAAAATATATTATATTTATATATAAAATATTTATATGTATATATGATATAAATTTTATACATATAATGTGTGTGTATATATATATATATATATATATATATATATATATATATATATATATATATATATATATACATATGTGTGTGTGTGTGTATATATATATATATATATAATATATATATATGAATAAAATAAAAAAAAATCTTATCTTAAATATTTACATGTATGTGTGTGTATTTTTATATATATATATATATATATATATATATATATATATATATATATATATATATATATATATATATATAAATATATATATATATAATATAATAAATATACACAGTACACACATTATATAAACAAACATTTACTTTGGATGTGATTAATCGCTAGTAATCATGCGACAACGCTAATATTATATATATATATATATATATATATATATATATATATATATATATATATATATATATATATATATATATATATATATATAATATACAGTAAATAAACAGTTAATAGTGACCATATTTCTATCAAGCTCCTAAAAGGACAAAAAGGATTTTTTTTTTTTCGTTTTTTTGAGCGAATTATTCTTTTAATAAAAAAAAAAGAAAAAGAATTATGATTGTACAAATAGCATGGAGACGAACTATAGATTTCTTTTAATTTATTCTACAGATGGACAGACAGTTTTTCCTTAATATCTGTTACACTTTTTCGCCTCTCAATAAATGTAACAGATCCTAATAATGTTATCATATATTGAAAATGCTTTTTTGGGTTGTTTTTTGTTGTATGAATTGCATTATGAAATTTGTAAATAGGCATATATGAGAAAGAAAATGCTCTGATTTATTTCAAGGCCTAATTTTGTTTAAATTATTAGGTATAGATTTGATTTATGTACTTATTAGCTGATAAAAATGGTACTGAAGCTTTTTCAGTCACACCTTAATCCCTTGCCAAACATTAGTACAGAGTGTATCGTTAATTATGGGCTGCAGTTATATTATATTAATGTTATGACATTGAACAGATTTCTGGATCCCACAAAAAAGAATTGTTAATCAAAGCTGTTGCCAAGACAGAAAACACTGGGCTTTTCATTCAATCTGAGGAGAATACTGCTGTATTATTTGAATATTCAACTCTCCTCTCTTTTCTGTATTAAAGTATAACTGACTTTTAAAGTGTGCATCCTCTGATTGTGTTATTTTTTATCTGTTTTTGAAGCTGATAGGATGTCAAGGTGTGATATGTCTTATTTCAGCGACTAAAGTAGTTGTGTTTACTTACAATGATCAATTACTGCAATCTGACACTGACTTGACTCTGTCACTTTTATTTATTTATGTGTCATTCTGCTGTTTTAAAGGCGCAGAGACATTCGTGTAAGAATGAAGTACTTTAGTGTTGTGTTTAAGGATTCTCTTCTGCTCTATTCAGTGGAGGAAATTGTCAATTTCTCATCAATAAAGGTTTAATGCAGCAGTATTGAGGAACACATGCCATTCAGAATGTGAGTCTTTTCCATCAGGAGCTACATCAGGCTCTTTATACATACGCTAATGTATAGTGGGCGTCCATACGGGTTTTGCACAAAAGATGAACATGACGGCACATGCTAGTGGATGAGTTGAATCAACTCCACAGCAACTACATAAATGTATCCATTAACCATCCAGAAACGTCCAGTTTCATTCTAAATGTTGTAACTTTTTCCTGAGTCTCTCCATCAGTGTCTAACAATGTACAGGACAGGTGCTGGTCATATAATTAGAATATCATCAAAAAGTTGATTTCACTAATTCCATTCAAAAAGTGAAACTTGTATATTATATTCATTCATTACACACAGACTGATATATTTCAAATGTTTATTTCTTTTAATTTTGATGATTATAACTGACAAAATCCCAAATTAAGTATCTCAGAAAATTAGAATATTGTAAGGTTCAATATTGAAGACACCTGGTGCCACACTCTAATCAGCTAATTAACCCAAAACACCTGCAAAGGCCTTTAAATGGTCTCTCAGTCTAGTTCTGTAGGCTAAACAATCATGGGGAAGACTGCTGAATTGACAGTTGTCCAAAAAGCGACCATTGACACCTTGCACAAGGAGGGCAAGACACAAAAGGTCATTGTAAAAGAGGCTGGCTGTTCACAGAGCTCTGTGTCCAAGCACATTAATAGAGAGGCGAAGGGAAGGAAAAGATGTGGTAGAAAAAAAGTGTACAAGCAATAGGGATAACCGCACCCTGGAGAGGATTGTGAAACAAAACCCATTCAAAAATGTGGGGGAGATTCACAAAGAGTGGACTGCAGCTGGAGTCAGTGCTTCAAGAACCACTACGCACAGATGTATGCAAGACATGGGTTTCAGCTGTCGCATTCCTTATGTCAAGCCACTCTTGAACAACAGACAGCGTCAGAAGTGTCTAAAGACAAAAAGGACTGGACTGCTGCTGAGTGGTCCAAAGTTATGTTCTCTGATGAAAGTAAATTTTGCATTTCCTTTGGAAATCAGGGTCCCAGAGTCTGGAGGAAGAGAGGAGAGGCACACAATCCACATTGCTTGAGGTCCAGTGTAAAGTTTCCACAGTCAGTGATGGTTTGGGGTGCCATGTCATCTGCTGGTGTTGGTCCACTGTGTTTTCTGAGGTCCAAGGTCAACACAGCCGTATACCAGGAAGTTTTAGAGCAGTTCATGCTTCCTGCTATTGACCAACTTTATGGAGATGTAGATTTCATTTTCCAACAGGACTTGGCACCTGCACACAGTGCCAAAGCTACCAGTACCTGGTTTAAGGACCATGGTATCCCTGTTCTTAATTGGCCAGCAAACTTGCCTGACCTTAACCCTATAGAAAATCTATGAGGTATTGTGAAGAGGAAGATGCGATATGCCAGACCCAACAATGCAGAAGAGCTGAAGACCACTATCAGAGCAACCTGGTCTCTCATAACACCTGAGCAGTGCCACAGACTGATCGACTCCATGCCACGCTGCATTGCTGCAGTAATTCAGGCAAAAGGAGCCCCAACTAAGTACTGAGTGCTGTACATGCTCATACTTTTCATGTTCACTTTTCAGTTGGCCAAGATTTCTAAAAATCCTTTCTTTGTATTGGTCTTAAGCAATATTCTAATTTTCTGAGATACTGAATTTGAGATTTTCCTTAGTTGTCAGTTATAATCATCAAAATTAAAATAAATAAACATTTGAAATATATCAGTCTGTGTGTAATGAATGAATATAATATACAAGTTTCACTTTTTGAATGGAATTAGTGAAATAAATCTTTTTGATGATATTCTAATTATATGACCAACACCTGTAAGGCTGAACACCGTTACTGACAATCCTCATTTTGCCTGCGTGAGATTCTCCAGCTTTGTTGTTGTTGAGCTGTTAAAGCTCCGCCCTCTTCTGGAAAGGGGGCGGGAGCAGCAGCTCATTTGCATTTAAAGGGACACAAAATGCATTTTCTTTCTTTCTTTCTTTCTTCCTTTTTTTCTTTCCCTGCATTTCCTTCATCTTTCATTATTTTAGATGCATGTTCATCTTTATCCTTATTATTTTTTCTTTTGCATTTTTTACTCTTTTTTTTTTTTCTCGTGGTGTTTTATTTTTAAAACTGCTTTTAACTGCATGCCATTTTTTATTTCTTTCTTGCATTTTCCTCAGCTTACCTTTTCTTTCTTTCTTTCTTTCTTTCTTTCTTTCTTTCTTTCTTTCTTTCTTTCTTTCTTTCTTTCTTTCTTTCTTTCTTTCTTTCTTTCTTTCTTTCTCAGTAATTTTCCCGTTTTCTTTTTTTTATTTGGTTAATAGATCTACATGTTCATAGATCTGCATATATATATATTCTTTATCTTTCTTTTTTAATTTTCTTGACCTAACCAGTTTTTCATCTTTCTCTTGCATTTTCATTCACCTTTCATTCTTTTATGTGCATGTACATTTTTTCTTTTTTATTGCTTTTTCTTAATCACACTTGCTTTTTCTTCATCGTTTTTTTCTCTTTTCTTGCATTTTCTTTTTCTTTCATTCTTTTAGCTGCATGTTATTTTTTTCAGTTCTTTCTTGCTTTTTGAATCTTCCTTGCATTTACTTCATCTTGCTTTTCCCCCGTTTTCATACCTTGCATTTTCTGTCTTGCAAATTTTCACCTTTCTTTTCTTGCATTTTCTTCATCTTTAATTCTTTTGTGCATGTACATTTTTTCCTTTTTTCTTGCTTTTTCTTAATCTCACTTGTATTTTCTTCAACTTTCTTTTTTTCACATTTTCATTGCTTTATTTTTATTTTATTTTAATTTTCCATTTTCTTTCTTGCTATATTGTAATTCTTATTCTTTCTCCTCCTCTTTTCATACGCGCACATCAGATCGCATCCTCGCGCAGTTCCTTGTGTGTGTGTGTGTATGTGTGTGTGTGTGTGTGTGTGTGTTTGTCTCCTCTCAGCTCAGTATAGTGACGTCGCGTTTTGAGCTGCAGGAGCGCGGCGCGTGCACTCAGTCGGTTACCGGCAGCGATGGTGGTGAGAGCGCGAGCGCCGAGCAGAAGCAGGTAGGCTACAAAGCCATATAACATATCACATGACCACAACGCCTTCAAATGCGACACTAAAGTGCGGTCTGAGGGATCTTATGGTTGGCAGGGACACTCGTTAACACGGTACAGTAACATAGTGTACTGTACTGTACTATTTAAAATATGCACATGTCAGCAAAACAAGTACTCGCGCGCACAGCTGCTGTTCTGGACGAGAAGAGACTCGTAAGTGTCATTTAACAGTACTTTAATGACTCCGTGATTTTGTGTAATGAGATATATGCGTTTATGTGTCATGCTTTTATTTTATAAACAAACTGGTGTTAACTATTATACAGGACAGGAGTTATTTCAAGATTTCCCCTTTTATATTAACTAAGTCGGATCAATTAAGAAATTATGTCAGTCATTACCACAATTTGTGCCATTTACTGTGCCTGTTTATATTTATAGCAATATTATATTTAGTTACATATTTATTTTTAATGTAAGCTGCACATTTACGGGGTGTTATTTTACAGCTTGGAGTTTTATTAGAAGATAAACTGATCTGAGGTAAAAGTGGAAAACTAAAGCTACCGCCACCTACTGGTCAGACAGAGAAGTGCAGATGGATGTTTAATCTCGTCTCACGACAAATATGTTAATCAGCTCTTTGTTTTGGTTTTAAAGTTGTTGCTGCCCTCAAACAGAACATTTAACACTCTTTTTGTGTCGGTGTGATGTATTGAAAACAAATTTAACATGAACCCTAACCTTAGTCAATATTCAGTTTCTGAAGAATCTATTTGCATATCTTAGAATGAATTAGAAGTGTTGTAAAGCAGCAAGAGAGTGTCAAAGGTTATTTATTTATTTAAATAGCATGCATGATATCACAGAAATATGTGATATCTATCAGTCATAAGAGGCATTTTTAACATGCTATTTAAATTAATAGGCCTAAAAATAATGAACTAATAAATACATGAATATCTCACCTAGTTGACTGCTAAAAAGAGTTTTTGTCCTTCTGCCAATCAATAATTATACAGGATCTGCTTTGCTGAAATCTGATTGGCTGACATGTCTTTGGAGGGTGTGGTTTTGGAGAGAGGGCGTGTGCTTGACTCTCTGAGGGCGGATCTGGTTCAGTGTAATTGTGAAGATTTTAATCTGTTTTCTGTGATTCAAATCCTTTGAATCTATTCCGAAGTCATCATGTTTATAAATGTGTGGAACAGCGTTTTAGGTCACATGATGACCCTTCCGGTGTTAGATGTAGTAGGCCTATATATTACATTCAATAGTAAATTACATACACACATGCATATTTACAGAACATAACACTGAGAATACGTTTATATTAAATGTTAGAGCCAGTCTTTAAGGCACGAAAGCAGACACATGCTTCAAAAGGACATAATTCAGTGAAAAAATGTATAGAATTATAATAATTAATTTTATTTTACAGCAAAACAGTATTATTGCAGTAGTAATATATTTGATGACTTTAGTTTTATAATTTAAATAATAATATTTTTTTAAATAAAACACGAAACAAATCAATAATTGAATATAGTAAAAATAATATTAATTTAATAATGTATTATGAAATATGAAATATGAAACAAATCAATAAAGAAATATAATAATATTAATAATAATTATTGCTAAACTTATAAAAAAAAACAAATCAATAAAGTTTATAATAATAATAAGTTGTAATTATACAATTAAATCAATAATGAACTATAATGTTATTATTATTATTATTATTATTATGTAATAATAATTGATGAAACAAATCAATAATGAAATATAATAATACAAATTATTATAATTATTATTATTTAATTTATAAAAAATACATCAATAAAGAAATAATAATAATAATAATAATAATAATAATGATAATAATAATAATGATAATGATCAAATTAAACAACTCAATCAAATATAATAATAATAATTATTAATATAGAAATATCATAATAATAATAATAATAATTAATATTATAATTATTATTATTATTTATATTATTTAATACTAATTGATGAAACAAATCAATAATATAATAATATAAAATATAATAATATAAAGTAGTAGTAGTAGTAGTACAATTTATAGAAAATACATCAAAGAAATGCATAATAATAATAATAATATTTAATCATTTTGATTACATAAATAACGAAATATAATATTATTAATAATAATAATAATAATAATATATTATTTAACTTATACAAATAATCAAATCAATAAAGAAATATATAAAATAGTAATATTTTTATAATTATTATTGTTTAAATTATAAAATTAAGTCAATAAAGAAATATAATGATGGTGATGTTATCAATAATAATAAATAATAATAATAATAATTCTTTATTAATTTGTTAATTTTTTATGTTGATGAAGAAATAATAGCGATTATATTTCTCTTTGATCAAGAGGGCTCAAACACATTATTGTACATATGTATCTGTAACAGTAACTGCAGAGACTCAGTTTCATTCTCCTCCCTTCACCATCGGTCTGCGTGGCTCCGCACCGCCCAGCCAGACCAACAAAGTGTGTGTTAGTAACAAGATTGCATGTTAATGCCACATTAGAGAGGACAGTATTTGTGAATGCAGTGATTGTAGTGATGGAGTGCAGTCGGCCGAGGGTGGGTGTCTGGGATTGTGCTACAGGCTATAATTATCTGCTCTTGTATGTCCTGCGAGTCTTTTGTGTGGCCATGGTTTATGCGCTTAAATGAAAAGAGCATGTGATAGTCACTCCTCAACCGGTTCCCTGCAAAGCATTTACACAGGCAACTGGTTTCACAGAGCGTCGCTTTACACAAAGAACTTTTACATGACTTAAATGTGCTGTGCATTTCAGGACTATAAAAAACAAATCAGGCCGAGAAATATTTTGGAAACAGAATCAGGCTTTTTTTGGTCTTTTGACTGCCAATGAGCCGTCACTCCAGTGGGATTAGGAACATGAATCGGGTCATTCCTGTTATACAGTGTGTTTCCATAACCTTATATAGAAAAAAATAATAAAGACACAGTTTTTAAAGATGGATCATGTCATAATCATAACATAATAAAACAGTTAAGGGAACTCATGAGCTTTCATGAAGATAAATCGAATTCATGAGATTAATTTTAATTATTTTCTTTACGTTGGTTTGGATATTATTTGTTAAAGCCAATCTGAGCAATTTTTAGCAAGTAAATAAAGTTAGTTTTGATTTCATGTTGACCATAAAATCAGGCATAACATTATAACCACCTTCCTAATATTGTAATGGTCCCACTTTTGCTGCCAAAACAGCCCTGACCCGTCGAGGCATGGACTCCTCTAGACCCCTGAAGGTGTGCTGTGGTATCTGACACAAAGATATTAGCAGCAGATCCTTTAAGTCCTGTAAGCTGTGAGGTGGAGCCTCCATGGATCGCACTTGTTTGTTCAGCACATCCCACAGATGCTCGATTGGATTGAGATCTGGGGAATTTGGAGGTCAAGTCAACACCTCAAACTCGTTCTTGTGCTCCTCAATCCATTTCTGCTTTGTGGCAGGAGCATTATCCTGCTGAAAGAGGCCACATCCACCAGGGAATACTGTTTCCATGAAAGGGTGTACATGGTCTCAACAATGCTTAGGTAGGTGGTACGTGTCAAAGTAACATCCACATGGATCACAGGATCCAAGGTTTCCCAGCAGAACATTGCCCAAAGCATCACACTGCCTCCGCCGGCTTGCCTTCTTCCCATAGTGCATCCTGGTGCCATGTGTTCCCCAGGTAAGCGACGCAAAAAACGTGATTCATCAGACCAGGTCACCTTCTTCCATCGCTCCGTGGTCCAGTTCTGATGCTCACATGTCCACTGTTGGCTCTTTCGGCGGTGGACAGGGGTCAGGGGTCATACACATGCCCATACGCAACAAACTGAAGCACTGTGTATTCTGACTCCTTTCTATCAGAACCAGCATTAACTTCTTGAGCAATTTGAGCTACAGAAGCTCGTCTGTTGGATCGGACCACACGGACCAGCCTTCGCTCCTCACGTGCATCAATGAGACTTGGTTCACCGGTTCACCACTGTTCCTTCCTTGGAGCACTTTTGATAGATACTGACCACTGCAGACCGGGAACACACCACAAGAGCTGCAGTTTGGGAGATGCTCTGATCCAGTCGTCTATCCATCACAATTTGGCCCTCGTCAAACTCACTCAAATCCTTACGCTTGCCCTTTTTCCTGCTTCTAACACATCAACTTTGAGAACAAAATGTTCACTTGCTGCCAAATATTTCCACCCACTAAGAGGTGCCGTGATGAAGAGATAATAATGAAGAGATATATATATTCCCAATGGAAAACTGAAAGGAGTTGTTACTTCCGGAACCCAGCTGTTGCATTCTAGTGCTTTCTTTTAAAGCTTTTCTTCTGAAATCTCTAAAGTCTAAGTTTGCTCTTTGTTGAATCTCATGGCTGTCTATGAGAAAATAAAGAGATCTTTTCCCTGTCTTGAGAGCGATTACAGTCGGAGCAGCAATCTAAAGTCTTCCTATCAATATTTCATGGGTTGAATTTTTTAGGTGGTTACATTTTTAGTTAGTATTCAAAGGCTTGCTGATTATTTCCCGATAAAACAGTGCATGAGTGAATGATATAACTTTGCTGAGGGTTATGTAACCTGTTTTATTAAATAGACTCTCTTATCATTCTGCCATTAAAAAGATTAGCAAGGAATTCAGACAAAAGGAAGCAGTATTTAGATTGCATTCATATTTACTCTTTCATATATATGTGTTTGTTCAGAGATACTGCTGTGGCTTGACTGTAGTGCATAACACAGCACAGCACACACAAGTATTTTGTTGCCATGGATGTAAAGCAAAGTCATTGTGAAGCTTTTTATCTTTTTTCATAATGTGCTGCTGTAATCTCATATATTTCAGAGTGATTCATGATGTCATCTTAAAAGCAAGGGCGTTTCAGAGCAGAGCAAGATATGGAGGTGATTTTATTCATTTACTTATATATTTGAGCACAATAAGAGCAGGAAAATGCATTAAATATAGTTTAATGTTGGCTTTAAAAATATCTCTAAAATTCCATCTTATTTGTCATTAAAAAAACGGAATATAATTCCATAAATTAAATAGAACTGTAGTGTAAATTTGGTTGTGTAATGTTGTTTTAGATATATCACACATTTAACAGCATTTTTATGACCTTTTAGTCCACAAGTTTTCATTGCTTTTGCTGATTCTGCAGAGCAAAAATGGAAAGAAAAAAAAAAACTGCAATTAAAGATTGTATGGAGGTGATGTGAAACATGTGAAGTATGCATGCTGGGACGGTTCTTTAACGAACGTGCAGCATTCCAGAAACCTGTTTTTGTCCCAGGACATTCAACAACAGGATGAGATTGACTGCTCACTTCTACATACTGTATGCCTCTGCTTCTCACCTTTTTTTTTTTTTTGGAAGTATTGGACCCCATTCATATGCAGTGTTGCTAACTGCTTTCAATTGAAAATAGATAAAACTGGTAGCTAAACGTCACTAGATGACATCATAATGGCAAATGCATTGATTTATATAAATATGAATATAGATCAGTGGGCAAAATAAGAATCCAGATAAGCTTTGTCCAAGAAGTTGCTAGATTTGTCCCTAAACTTTTGAAAAATGTCTCAAAAGGGGCTGTGAAGTCTAAATCTAGTGAAAATCCCTAAATTGGCAACACTGTTCATGTGTCAAAACATCCTTTTCAGCCAGCCATAGATATAAAATGAATGCATTAATTATATAAATAAATTACATTAATTTTAAATACATTTATAGATGGATATTTAAAATAGGACAGCGTTTTAATTGACATCTGAACAGACAAAATAAGATCATCAACTTATTTTAGCTGGGTGATAATATAGTTAAATTTTGCAGTAAAACAATCACACAGTTAAGATTTGCTATATAGTATATATCTTTATGTGAGTATACTGTATGTATGAGGATAAAGTTATTAAAAATAATCACGAAGTTGAGATTTGCCATATAGTAAATATTGCTTTAGGATGTCAGATCAATAATATTATTGATAATTAAATGTTCCCAACTAAGCAAGCCAAAAGGTATGGAAGCTTCCACCATGAAATAAAAATTAAAAAAGTTATAAAGTTGTGAGATATAGAGTCAGAATTGTGAGATATAAACTCGCAATTGCATGTTACAAATTGTGAGGGGAAAAAAGACACACAATTCACAATTCAGATTTTTTTTTTCTCGGAATTGCGAGTTTATAATTCGCAATTCTGACTTTATAACTCAATTTTGACTTTATAACTCGCAATTCTGACTTTATAACTTACAAGTCTGACTTTATAACTCAATTCGGACTTTATCACTCAATTCTGACTTTATATCACACAATTCTGACTTTATAACTCAATTCTGACTTTATAACTCAATTCTGACTTTATAACTCAATTCTGACTTTATATCACACAATTCTGAGGGCTGTTTCATAAAAGATGCTAAGAAAAGCGAGGATTAAACTCCAAAACCTAACTTGAATTAACCTAACAAATGAGTTTGGGCTAAAACGTTTTCATAATAGGTAATTGAAGTTCACGCAGTCCCGCTAATTCGATACAGGTTTACCTAGTCAAGATAATTTCGCGTGCACGCTTTTTTTAAGCAGCCCTAGATGTCGAGCATGGATCAAATCAATCCACCATAGGAAACAACATACATTTTGTGCTGTTTTATGCGTTTGAGAGATGGTGTTTTCCTCAGTGCATAACTTACTTTTCACAAGTTTATTCTCCATCTGTAAATGTTGGAAAGTCATGCAAATATTTCCATTTTGCGGCTAAACTTAACAGTGAACGAGCGCTGCTGCGCGCATGCGCGCTAAACAGACGGGACGCAATGGAAGCGCAATAATTCTAAAATATACATTTCGCTAAAATATTTGATGTTGGACATTAAATGTAACTTATTTACAATTTTAATCCTACAAGTAAGTACAAGAGTTTAGATTCATCTTACCAATTAAAATTTAGTCTGTGCATATTTATTTTAATTTTTAATTTTGTGATTTTAATTTCTGCTCTTCTAATAACCACAAAGAGTACTACAGCTGCCAAACAAAACCAGAGAGAAATGTATTCATATATTTTAAAACAATTAAATATTGGACACAAAACATTTAGCCAGTAAGAAGGGAAAACCTGTAGGTTTTACACACTCACTCACACACACACACACACACACACACACACACACACACACACACACACACACACACACACACACACACACACACACACACACACACACACACACACACACACACACACACACACACACACACACACACACACACACACACACACATGTTTGTTTTTGTGAAATGTGGGGACATTCCATAGACATAATGGTTTTTATACTGTACAAACCGTATTTACTATCCCCCTACACTACCCCTAACCCTAAACCTAACCATCACAGGAAACTGTGCACACTTTTACTTTCTCACAAAAACTCATTCTGTGTGATTTATAAGCCTTTTGAAAAGTGGGGACATGCTGAATGTCCTCATATTTCACCTTTTTTTGTAATACCCATGTCATACCCATGTCATTATACACATTTATGTCCTGATATTTCACAAAAACAAGTACACACACACACACACACACACACACACACACACACACACACACACACACACACACACACACACACACACACACACACACACACACACACACACACACACACACACACACACACACACACACACATATATATAATTCAGGTTGATTAGGACACTTTTCCCCAGTCATTTCAATAGCAAAAAAGTGGCACAATCAACCTGAATTAACTATGTATATGAGACCAGAGTATAGATTAAATATGGGCCTTGGAAAAGGCTAGCAGACTTTATTGTGCTTTGACTACAGTGGGTAGTTCCAGTTTGGACAACAACCATGCATGTCATTTCTGCAGACTGCCTCTTACTCGGTTACTCTTTTCATAGCTTTTGCTGGCTCTGAGACACTCACTATTTCTCCTGCTCTTTGTCTAGCAAAAAAATCACTCCTCACTTAATGAAAGCTTACAAATGAAGGCCTGATTGTTTCAGGGGCCTTGTCACAGATCTATTGATTTTGAATTTCTGTTTTACTTTTGCTATATTTTCACACTTAAAACAATGATTTGGTAATCCTCTTGTACTCTTCTGTGCTAAGAAATAAGTCTCTGACAGTTCTCTCCCAAGTGCTTCCATTGTTGTCAGTATTGATTCAGTGGGCTATATAACACTTAATTTTTAAGAAATTACTTCTCTTTAAATGTTTATGTTAATAAAGTCAAAAAATTGTATGTGAGAGAGTCAGCTGTAATATCATTGCATTCCTGTTGGTCAGTGTTAGAGGAGCTCAGCTTAGCCTGATAGTTAGCCTGCTCCAGACCAGGCTAGTTTCCCAGCATAAGTTGCCAGGGTAACTGAGTTTGAACTAAATTAAGTTTGTTTTATGAAACAGAATTCGCTGACAAAAAGTCTGACTAAGTAAAATAAGCCTGGCTTGTTTTCTAATCTTGTTTTATGAAACAGCCCTCTGACTTTATAACTCACAATTCTGACTTTATAACTCACAATTCTGTCTTTATAATTCAATTCTGACTTTATAACACAATTCTGACTTTATAACTCACAATTCTGACTTTATAACACAGTTCTGACTTTATATCTCACAATTCTGACTTTATAACTTAATTCTGACTTTATAACTCAATTCTGACTTTATAACTTAATTCTGACTTTATAACTCAATTCTGACTTTATAACTCAATTCTGACTTTATAACTTAATTCTGACTTTATAACTCAATTCTGACTTTACAACTCAATTCTGACTTTATAACTCACAATTCTGACTTTATAACTTAATTCTGACTTTATAACTCAATTCTGACTTTATAACTTAATTCTGACTTTATAACTCAATTCTGACTTTACAACTCAATTCTGACTTTATAACTCACAATTCTGACTTTATAACTCACAATTCTGACTTCATAACTCAATTCTGACTTTATAACTCAATTCTGACTTTATAACTTAATTCTGACTTTATAACTCAATTCTGACTTTATAACTCAATTCTGACTTTATAACTCACAATTCTGACTTTATAACTCACAATTCTGACTTTATAACTCACAATTCTGACTTCATAACTCAATTCTGACTTTATAACTCAATTCTGACTTTATAACTTAATTCTGACTTTATAACTCAAAATTCTGACTTTATAACTCACAATTCTGACTTTATAACTCACAATTCTGACTTTATAACTCACAATTCTGACTTTATAACTCACAATTCTGACTTCATAACTCAATTCTGACTTTATAACTCAATTCTGACTTTATAACTTAATTCTGACTTTATAACTCAATTCTGACTTTATAACTCAATTCTGACTTTATAACTCAAAATTCTGACTTTATATCTCACAATTCTGACTTTATAACTTAATTCTGACTTTATAACTCAATTCTGACTTTACAACTCACAATTCTGACTTTATAACTCAATTCTGACTTTACAACTCACAATTCTGACTTTATAACTCAATTTTGACTTTATAACTCTATTTTGACTTTATAATAGGGATGGGCATTTCAAGCAAAAATAATATTCGAAAATCGCTGGGAATTATTTGATTATTATTCGAAAATCGCACCCCTCCCCCGCACCCACGCATCAACACACAAACAGTGGGAGAGAGACCATTCACGCTTTCAATCTGTATGATATTGATAAACTGTTTAATTCATTGGAGAATATGCTGTCTTAACTCAAGCCATATAATGATTGTAATGTGCTAAAACATATTAATATGTTCGTTAATATAAGTGAAAGTAAAATCTGCATGGCCATTCATAACCGTGCGAAGCAGAGCGAGCGCTTTCAATTAATTCCTACGTTGAGCTTCCGGAGGAATAAACTGAAAACGCTCGCTCTCCGCCAGTGTGGACTATCAGTGTTGCTCGCTCGCGGCGTTCGCCTCGCTTTTGTCCAGTCCGGCACCTTTTTGTGGACACGCACCATGAATGACTGAGGGGATTTTACTTTCACTTTCAAATTAGCGCCAATTCGGGAGCGGTGACAAGTTATGATACCGATGTTGTTCCTGAACACCAGCAACACCGACTATCGCAGCAAGCTTACCTCAAGCCATATTGATTTTAGTCTGCCCAAACTCGTTATATCATTGTGAACAGCCTGAATGACGGCACGTGTGTCATGTGAACACTGATTTTAACGTCTCTGTTATATGCCACGCTTGTCTATGTTCTGCTGTTAACAGCTTTTTAGGTGCGTTATTGGCAGCGCGCGCGCCTCCCTCTGGTTACATGAACGTGTCACCATTGGAAACATGAGGATTTTTTTAAGACGACAATCGCACAACCTATTCGATAATCTATAATTAAATCGACTAATCGAATATTCGAAAATCATGACACATCCCTACTTTATAACTCAATTCTGACTTTATAACTCACAATTCTGACTTTATAACTCAATTCTGACTTTATAACTCACAATTCTGACTTTATAACTCACAATTCTGACTTTATAACTCAATTCTGACTTTATAACTCAATTCTGACTTTATAACTCACAATTCTGACTTTATAACTCACAATTCTGACTTTATAACTCACAATTCTGACTTTATAACTCACAATTCTGACTTTATAACTCAATTCTGACTTTATAACTCACAATTCTGACTTTATAACTCAATTCTGACTTTATAACTCACAATTCTGACTTTATAACTCACAATTCTGACTTTATAACTCAATTCTGACTTTATAACTCACAATTCTGACTTTATAACTCACAATTCTGACTTTATAACTCACAATTCTGACTTTATAACACAATTCTGACTTTATAACTCACAATTCTGACTTTATAACTCAATTCTGACTTTATAACTCAATTCTGACTTTATAACTCACAATTCTGACTTTATAACTCAATTCTGACTTTATAACTCAATTCTGACTTTATAACTCACAATTCTGACTTTATAACTCACAATTCTGACTTTATAACTCAATTCTGACTTTATAACTCAATTCTGACTTTATAACTCACAATTCTGACTTTATAACTCACAATTCTGACTTTATAACTCAATTCTGACTTTATAACTCAATTCTGACTTTATAACTCACAATTCTGACTTTATAACTCACAATTCTGTCTTTATAATTCAATTCTGACTATAACTCACAATTCTGACTTTATAACTCAATTCTGACTTTATAACTCTCAATTCTGACTTTATAACTCACAATTCTGACTTTATAACTCAATTCTGACTTTATAACTCACAATTCTGACTTTATAACTCAATTCTGACTTTATAACTCAATTCTGACTTTATAACTCAATTCTGACTTTATAACTCACAATTCTGACTTTATAACTCAATTCTGACTTTATAACTCAATTCTAACTATAACTCACAATTCTGACTTTATATCACGTAATTCTGACTTTATATCTCGCAATTCTGACTTTATAACTCAATCCTGACTTTATAATATACAATTCTGACTGTATACTGTAACTCAATTCTGACTTTATATCTCAATTCTGACTTTATAACTCACAATTCTGACTTTATAACTCAATTCTAACTATAACTCACAATTCTGACTTTATAACTCAATTCTAACTATAACTCACAATTCTGACTTTATAACTCAATTCTGACTTTATAACAACTCTGACCTTATAACTCAATTCTGACTTTATTACTCAATTCTGACTATAACTCAATTCTGACTTTATAACTCAATTCTGACTTTATAACTCAATTCTGACTATAACTCAATTCTGACTTTATAACTCAATTCTGACTATAACTCAATTCTGACTTTATAACTCAATTCTGACTTTATAACTCAATTCTGACTATAATTCGCAATTCTGACTTTATTTTTTGCAGTTCTGTTTTGCATTTGCGAGTTTAAACCTCGCAATTCTAAGACAGAAGTCAGAATTGTGAGATTAAAAAGTCATAATTACCATTTTTATTTTTTAATTTAGTGGCAGAAACAAGCTTCTGTTAAAAGGTGACAGTGGCAAGGAACCCAAACTTCATAGCTGACAAAAATGAAAGAAAAAAAAAAGCCTTGGGAGAAACCAGTCTCATTTCTCATCTGGCCAAACGAACCAACATGATTCCAGTGAACTAGATGAACACCCCATTCCCAAGTCCCTCTTTCAATGTTTGTATATGTGATTTGAAGCCCTGCTGGAGCTATCATGGACTTCAGTGGTAATTTCAAGGTCAAACGACTAAAGTGTGTACCAAATGTTCAATTTATGCTCGTACGTGACGGTCTAAGAATAACCGTTTCTGTCCGTCCTTTACAGCACAGATGCGTGAATGCTTAGCTGTAAGCAGAGATGATGTTTGCACTCCCCTGTGGGATCTCGTTAATCTGATAATTACTGCAGATGACACTAGTGATGCTAACTAAAGGTCATATTTCTGCTCCAACCTCTGACACTGCGGCCGTCTGATGAACAGGACGCTAATGTCTTCCCACAGGAAATTTCATTACTTAGTTAAGTTTAATTTAAGGATCAACTTTGTCCTGACAGTTCCTTGTAATAAATAAAAATAGAGGCAAATTAGACACTCATTGACGTACAGTAAAAGTATGAAATTATTAAATTACTGTGTATACCATGCTGTAGGTGAATTGGGTGAGAAATCTTCATTTTGATGTCTGAATTCAGAACTGTATGCTAGAATAATAATATTATTTCTGTCAAAAATTTACACTGCAGTTCAAAAATGTTTAATGTCTGCAGTTTCTGTTTTTCTCTCCAATTAACTTCATTGCTGTCTAGGAGAAACAATTGCGATATGAAAGAGTTTTTTTGTTCTTATGGTTTTTACTGTGTAACTGACTGACCGCTAAATCAAGGTTGAATCCGAAGTTAAATTTCAATGGAGAAATCAGCGTGCCTGTTTGAATGTTAATATGTAACCTGACATATATAGAGGTTTATGTGAAGACAGATTTTTTTAGTTAGCAGTGGCCTTGTGTTTCACACCCACAGCAAACGCATAACCGGGAAACAGACCGCAGATATCCTGCTTATGGAGTCACGATTGTGCTCTGACTGTCTGTGCCACAGGCTCGTGACGTCTCTCTGTGACTGACGATGGGTCGAGCTTTTTGTTTGTTGCTGATCTACTCCTGACATCTCCTCTCAGCATTAATCATTACATGAAAGACAGCAAATGAACACTGAATTAAACCCTCAGGAGGAGAACTGAGGGAGAGTCTGAAACCATGCAGATGATTTCTAACCTTTATGGCAATGTTTGAGTTGCATCAGCTTAAAATTGACCTTATTTTATGTTTGTGCATTCGGCAGGTGCTTTTATCTGGTTTTTATGTTACGTGTTGCTGCCTTCTTGGCCAGGTCACTGTTGTTTGTTTTTAAATCTCAATGAGGTTTTAACCTGGTTAAATAAAGGAAAATGAATCCTAAGTGATTTGTGTTGCATTTAAAGGATTAATTCACTTCATAATAAAAATTCCTGATAATTTACTCTCCCCCATGTCATACAAGATGTTTATGTCTTTCTTTCTTCAGTCGAAAAGAAATGAAGGTTTTTGAGGAAAACATTCCAGGATTTTTCTCCATATAGTGGACTTCACTGGGGTTCAACAGGTTGAAGGTCCAAATGTCAGTTTCAGATCAGCTTCAAAGAGCTCTACATGATCCCAGACGAGGAATAAGAGTCTTATCTAGAGAAACCACCACTCATTTTCTTTTTAACCAAAAATGCTCATCTTGCACTGGTCTGCGATGCTCTACGCATTACGTAATCATGCTGGAAAGGTCACGCGTGACATAGGCGGAAGTATCGATCCATTGTCTGCAAAGACTAAGTCAGACGGCCTTTACAAAAAAAGGTAAAACAGCAATGCTGAACGATTTTGAAGTTGTTTTCGCCCTATACCGCGGTACTTCTGCCTACGTCACTTGTGACCTTTCCAACGTGATTACGTAATGTGTGGCGCATTGCATTTGTGTTTAAAAAGTATATTCACTTTTATTTACTTGTCAATCGTCTCTCTAGATAAGACTCTTATTCCTCGTCTGGGATCATGTAGAGCTCTTTGAAGCTGCACTGAAACATTTTGACCTTCAACCCGTTGAACCCCAGTGAAGTCCACTATATGGAGAAAAATCCTGGAATGTTTTCCTCAAAAACCTTAAATTCTTTTCGACTGAAGTAAGAAAGACATGAACATCTTGGATGACATGGGGGTGATTGAAGTGAACTTATCCTTTAAGGCAGAGCTTCCCAAACTTCAGAGTGGTAAGGCCCCCCCCAAAACATAGCAAAAGCTCCACGAGCTTTTTTATATAGGTATATTAGATATATTTCATAAAGTCTCTTTGCACAAAATTATCAACATTTATTAACCAGTTTGTAAGAATTTCTTTTTCAGTTTGTAAGAAACTACCATAAAATGTAATATTTTTATATTCCTGTGAAAGATGACGTAAACATTCTTTACAAATATATTTGAAGAGTTCATTTGCAAAAACAGATAACTCCGTTTTTTATGAATTCTCACAAATCATGTTTTTTATCAATCAAACTGCAGTTGGGTTGTTTTGATTAAGTAATAACTCCAAAAAATACAGGTAACTTACAAAATTAAAAGTATGTAAAAAAAAAAAAAGTTTTAGCAAAAGCAGATAACTCCAACAGTCGTTTTTTGGCAAAAGCAACTCCACATTTCATGTTTCAGAGTTAAACAAAACCAAGTAATTTAAAACGCTCTCAAACACACGTGCACACAAACACGCTAACATCGGCACACAAACACACACGCATCCACGCACTTCTGCATACACGCGCGCGCACACATACACAAACGCAAAAGGACAAACAAGGGTTCAGCATGTAAAAGTCGTGTATGGTGTACAAGGACTTGCAGGAGTCAAAATTATAAATCCTCGATCACTTTTAGTCAGCTTTGACTAAAATACCGGCTTTTTGACAAAACGGATTTTGAGTTCAGAACGTGCTATAGTCTATGTGGAGAATAATGCACACGCACAGCAGTCAGTTATTTATTTATTTATTTATTTATTTTAAAATGGCGTTTATCGGTTTTTGCAAATGAACTTTTCAGGTTCATACAGGATACATGTACTCCTCGCTGTAGCTACTTACTAGTTTTACATTTACTTGAAGTGCAGTTAGGTCTGTTATTGGGTTATTGTCATCCTCTGCTCCACCGTGGCATTATTGAATTGACCAACTGTGAATTCCTGCTAAGCAACTGACGTCTGTTTGAAAATAAGTAATGTATCTCACCTCGCTATAATGTGAAAAAATAATGTTTTTATATGTTTTATGTTTGTGTAATAAGGAGGGAAGAAATCACATTTCAGAACAATTAGAATATTTAAATTTTTTAAATTATTTTAATATCTTGATTTAGCCTATCCACGCACCCCCCCCCACCCCCCCCCCCCCTGCAATACCGCTACGGCCCACCGGGGGGCCGCGGCCCACAGTTTGGGAAGCACTGCTTTAAGGTATACATTTGATCAGTTCATGCATTTTGAATAACAAAAAAATTTAAAAATAGAAAAAAATCTGATTACTCTTCATCATTTTTGCTCAATTATTATTATTTTTTTCAGCTGATGTTTTGGTGTTTTAGTAGTTGAAATTATTGTGTTTCATATCTATTGTTTTCAGGGATGCCAAGTCTGCTGTTTTATTAAAATATTTTGTTTTCTAGCTATCAGGCATGAAAATCCCTCACCTTTCGGCGAAATTCGCCGTTTTGAAACCAAAATAGGTGACCTACGTGAATCGTTCATATTCAGTGAACTGCGAACAGGTGCGCGTGCCAGAAGGGAGCGTGAGATTTGGTGAACTGCGACCTGCGATTCAGTGAACTGTGAACAGATGCGAGTGCATGGAAATATTAACGCGAAGGGCCTTGCATCACCAGTGCAGACCACCATCAGAAGCTGAAAGCACGCCTGGCCTCGGCGATTTACCTGACTGAATTTGGTGAGTGATGGCAGGGCTCGACAATAAGGACTGCCCGATGGCCCGGGGCCAGTGTGAACGACGCTCGGGACAGTAGACGCACCGGTCACTTGCCCGATCGGGCCAGTGCTGTAGGGTGTGCGTTATATATCGTCTATATATCGTAGGCTAATTGTTGATTTAACGATCTGAAATTATCCAGTATGTCCCTCACTTTACAAAAACAGTCTAACGTTACTAGACACAGCATAGTTATTGTTACTGCGTGATTTAGTCTATTAAAATGCCCCCAAAATTCAAGATAAGGGGCAAAAATGTCCCTGTATATATTTCATATATAATTTAATAAAGTTAATCAATATTACAGAAAGAGCTCCGTTTTTCTCCAAATATCAGCATGATTACAAATGTGATATTGATTTTATTCAGCATACAGTTTAATGAACAAGAACTTAATATCAAGTGACTTATATTTTTTCACCATGTATTTCACCAACGAAAATAGTTCCAAAGTCCACCGAATTGTTTTGCGTTTCTGAGCAACACTTCCTGAATGAATCACCCGCTTAAATGAATCAGTTGAATCTCAATGATTCGCTCATTAACAGTGATTCGCTGCCATCTACTGGCGGGTTAAATTTCACATTTAAAGTGTCTTCATTTTTAAAAAATTTCAAATAACAGTATTTAACGTTTTATATTTTGAACATTAAAAACATTTTTATGCATCTGTAACTGCTCTTGATTAACTTTAATAAAGTTATCTATTCTATAATTATACATTAGATTACAATTTCTGTAGGCTACCTGAAAATCTTCTGTTTAAACCTACATGAAAAACTTGAAAAGCACCATTTAATTTATATGTTTGTTCTGTTGTATTTATTTGTGCTATTACTCGTAATGTGATTATTTGTTACTATTTTACTACTTACTGTTTATTTGTCTAATAATATTTAAAATAAATTTAGTAGCTTTTGGTGTCATAACCTTATGTATTGAGGTTAAATTTATCAAAAACAATGAAAACAATAACTATGCTTATTTTATAGGCCCATTTTCTTTTCTTTTACTTTTATTATTTTTTTAATAAATTTTAATCCAACTGGGCCAGCAGAAAAAATCATTAGCGTTGAGCCCTGAATGGTTTCAATAATTTTAATATTTTCTGGTATATAAGTTACCCAGGAGCTCTGTTGACATAGACTTAGCTAACGTTAGCTACAGCTTGATGAATTGAGTCATTGCTCCTGTGGAAAATTATTAGCCAATGCTACCGTTTTTGAGGAGTTAGATTTTGAGGTGAGGGGACTGACAAGGCAGAAGGTAAAGGGGTCCACCGTTCTAATAAGTAGACCTGCCAACCTGTATGCAATTTGCGTAGCGGATACGCATTTTGACTTCAAAGTACGCTGGTACGATTTGTCACTCTAAACTACGCAAAAACTTGGTGACGCCTCTGTCCACAAACCAAGCAACAGCAAAAGAAGAAGCGTTCGACCAATCAAAGCACTAGGTTCTTCCCCCAAATATACTGTAAATGTTAGACCCAGTGACAGGCTGGCATGAAATGGCTTGCATAATACTTAAGGAGGCCATAATAATTTTTGGCTCCTGGCTGAAGTTTCTCCAGCTCTCCCCAGGTTGGCAAAAAAAGCATCTCAAAATGCATCAGATTGATGCTTTAAAATGTGGAATATTAAAATTTTTCTTACGGGGGACCCGGACCCCCCTAGAGGGGTAATATCCTTCTCACCTTTTTCACCCCTGACCCATTTTCATGCCTGAGTTATGATAAAACTGTACTAGATGTTAAAGGGTTAGTTCACCCAAAAATGAAAATTCTGTCATTATTTACTCACTCTCATGTCGTTCCACACCCTTACGTCTTTCGTTAATCTTCGGAACACAAATGAAGATCTTTTTTAAAGGGTGGTTTAATGCGATTTCACTTTTTTAACTTTAGTTAGTGTGTAATGTTGCTGCTTGAGCATAAACAGTATCTGCAAAGAAAAGTGAGCGCTGAAAGTTCAATGGAAACGGAGATATTGTCTTTTAAAGTTATGGCAGTTTAATGCCTACAAAAACGACCGGTTTGGACTACAACGAGCTTTTTCCTGGGTTGATGACATCAAAAACCCTGCAAAACACGTCCCTGGGAACACGCAACAAAGTGGGAGAGGCCATGCGGCGCAGCATAATGAAAGAGGAAGAGTTGTGTACACTGGACGCGAGCGGCACGACACATCAATAGATAAGAGAACCCATTATAATCTGTCATATTTTCTACACTGAAGACATATTCCAGAATCTACACGAATTCAATGCTGGCTGGCTATTACTGAATGCACAAAGGCTATTACTGAAAGAAGCAGTTCCCACATTAAAAGCTGCTATTTATTGGCTTCAAACTGTAAGTAGGTTTTATTGTTTGTACATGTCTTTTAAACATATAGTTCTGTTACTATTTTTTGGTTGCATCAAGGATATAAACAAAGAGCAACTTGTTTTTGCTTCGCTAGCCAGTCAGCTGTATTATAGTGCATACTTCTCCAACAAACACCAACAAACGTATATGTTCATAGACAAACAGTTGTTCATGCTGTAAATTAAACGCTACCTTTACAAAAATGCGACTACCCAGTCATGTATTTGGCAACAGTAAAGCTTTAATCAGGATAAAACTGTATATTGAAAGCTAACAAACAGCACTGACAGCATAAATACTAAATGAAATACCATTCATAAACGTCCTTTAAAAGCCGCGATTGCTGTTCATCTGGGTCTGATTTGGGCTCAATTTGATACAGCAATATAATCAAATTGAGCATACAATATAACCGAAGCACACGTAACCGGTAACAAATGGTAAGGGCCGTGGTGTTTCCGGACGCTTCAGCGAATCACGATGGCTCTGGATTACACTGGGCCAGCTAACCAATCTGAGCACACTGCGTATTTCAGGGGGAGTGGCTTCATAGAAGCAGGAAGTCAAACGAGCTGTTCATATGACAGTGGAAAGAGAGGTGTAGAATAAAGGTAAAATATATGAAAAATACAGCGTTTTCAAAAACCCCCCGAAGCATTAAGACATGTTAAACTGCGCCCCAAAAACACAATCAAGCCTAGAAAAAAAAAAAAAAAACACTGAACCACCCCTTTAATGAAATCTGACAGCTTTCTGTCCCTCCATTGACAGTCTATGCAACTACCACTTTCAGGCCTCAGAAAGCTAGTAAAGACATCAATAAAGTAATCCATGTGACTCCAGTGGTTCAACCTCAATTTTATGAAGCGGCGCTAGTGCTGTTTGCACAAATAAAACCTAGTCTAACACATTATTTACAAAATATTAATCTTCACATTCACTCAACAACGTCTGCTCTCGCGTCAACACAACACACATGCGTCCTAGTGCTCCTGTGAACGTGCGTTGGAAAATAATGTTTTGTAAAGTGGTAAATTATGTTTTTTTGCTACCTTTCTGGGGCTTGAAAGTGTCAGTTATATAGGCTGTCAATGGAGGGAGAGAAAGCTGTCAGATTTCACTAAAAAGATCTTCATTTGTGTTTTGAAGATGAAAAAAAATCTTACGGGTGTGGAACTACATGAGGGTGAGTAATTAATGACAGAATTTTCAGTTTTGGGTGACTTTTGATCATTGGGCTACTTTTGTAATGCAGAATTGGCAACCCTGGTTGTTTTATCATTTCAAACTAACAAATCTTTTAGGATTTAGTTAAAACCTGTTAGTGTTTCAGTTTAACGTTTTGCAGTCTTGTTTTAACTTGTTTTGATATTTTGAAATCTAATGCAGGGTCTGCCAGTCGAACCTCTTTGACCTAAATTATTCCCCTGAAGCCCCCGCTGAGATTTAAATGTAATATTTCAATCATTTAACAACACATTTGCATGATCACAGTTCTCTGATCTTGGTTAATGGTCACATGACATGCGGGTAAACAAATAAAATATTTTATCTTTTAGTAAGTGTTTTATTTAGATTTTTTTTTTTTTCAAATTACAACTTTAATTTACATTTTATTTAATATTTATTAAATTATTAGCTTTTCACCAACTCAAAAAACCCTTGGAGTTCCCTTATGAAACCCATTTAAGCGCCTAAATACTTTTCTGCATCTGAATTTATATTTGCTTCTCTATATGTGTATAATATGAACGTGATCAATAGCTTCATTTTATAAAAATGGAAAAGTGCGATTGAAATTTTTTTTTTACAGAATGTCTTAGTAAAGAATGGTACAGCGAACACCAGTCAATACATAAAAGTCGAACAAAAATGACAGGGAAGATTGGCTGTGAGCGCTGCGGAGAGATTTGTTTACACAGCCGCTGAGATATGGAAAGGTAAGATGATCCATGCGGATGCACTTATATGGTTATCTATTAGCACACGCTTCATTCAGCATGTCGCTGTCGCTCTCTCCTCGTCTTTCATCCTCATCATCAGCTTTCTGAACCCACTTACTGTAGCTGAGACCCTTCTGTGGGTGTGTATTGTCCTGTGGCTGTTGTTGTCGTGTGGGGCTGCACACAAGAGTGTCCGGGCTGAACTGAAATAGCTGTGCCTCTCACGTCCCGCTAATGTAATTAGAAAGTGTTTGCATTGACTGATAACAGAAGAATGTGTTTTAGCCCAGCACCTATTTTGGGACCGCCATGCTGCCCGGTCCTCGGGTGTCCTTGTCTTAGACCCAGTAGAACTTTCAGTGATGAGGCTCACGTAAACAGCATTGTTGTGTTTGCAAAGACATGTGTTGACATGAAAAACAAGAGAAATACAAGTCACTAGGGATGTGCATTTTTTGATTTTGAGAATAATATATTTATTATATATTAATATATATATATTTGGAGTCAGAAAGATTTTTTTTATGTTTTTGAAAGAGGTCTCTTTTGTATGAAAACCACTAAATAAATAATTAAAAGCTAATAGTGACTTTTTATCTCACAATTGTGACTTTTTTTCTCGCAATTGCGAATTTACATCTCATGATATAAACTCATCTGCGTGATATAAACTCGCAATTTCCAGAAATAAAGTCAGAATTGTGATATAAACTCATTACTGTGAGAAATAAAGTCAGTATTGCGAGATATAAAGTCAGAATTGCGCAATATAAAGTCTGTTGCGAGATATAAAGTCGCAGTTGCGAGATATAAACTCATAATTGCCAGAAATAAAGTCAGAATTGTGAAATAAAGTCAGAATTGTGAGTTATAAAGTCAGAATTGTGAAATAAAGTCAGAATTGTGAGTTATAAAGTCAGAATTGTAAGTTATAAAGTTAGAATTGGGAGTTTATAAACTTATTATTGCGAGAAATAATGTCAGAATTGTGAGATATATATTTCTTGCAAATATGAGTTTATAACTCGCTATTCTGACTTTATTTCTTGCAATTGTGAGTTTGTATCTTGCAATTCTGACTTTATAGCTCACAATTCTGACTTTATAACTCACAATTTCGAGTTTACATCTCACAATTGTGAGTTATAAAGTCAGAATTGTGAGATAAAAATTAGCAGTTACCTTTTTTAAATTTTTTTATTTAGAGGCGGAAAAAAGCTTCCATACTTTTGCTTACCATGGCTGCATTTATTTGATCAAAAAAACAGTAAAACAGTAATATTGTGAAATATTATTACACAATTTAAATAACTGTTTTCTATTTTGATATATTTTAAAATGTAATTTATTCCTGTGATCAAAGCTGAATTTTCAGCATCATTATCCTTCAGAAATCGATAATATGCTGCTTTACTCTTGAAATCCATTAAATTCAATATGTCCTAATCTTTGTACAGTGTCAGTATCATGATTATTTGAGAAGACAGGCCATTTTTCTTTCAAGTCTTAACAAGGAAAAATAATGATTTATCATGTCAGGGTTGACTGTTCAGTTCTGTGAGACGGCAGAAGCTCACGTTGGATAATTTAGACCCAGTCCTTACAAATTTATCTTCAATTTTGGTTGCAAGTTGTACTTATCTATTGCCTTTTTGCCTTGTTATATAGGCAGATGATGATGGAGGAAGAGATGGCAGGAAATGGTCACAAGCCAGATTTAAACCTGCATCACAATATGACCACCATAGCTCAACAATTTCCCATTCCCTTTATCAATTCGAGGACAATTTGAGTTTTTAAGATGTGCATCATAGCTCATTGTGTCAGAGCACATGCAGTAACCAATGCATTAAACTCTGCATTAAACCAACTAGTGTTTTGCCAACTAGTTACCTAACTTGTTATCCAGTTAGAAGTGTTTGAAGTTGAAAACACAGTGTTCCAATTAGTTTTACAAACATAATAACATATTTTTCCTCTTTATTTTGTGATGCAATGTTTATGCAACAGACGAACGAGTACAAGAGCGCAGTATCAGACCCAATAATGATGCCAGTATCGGAATCAGTGGATCCATCATTTGTGAAGTATATCCAGGGATAATCACCTCAGAGCAGTTTGGCACTTGTGTGGGTGGACAAAGACAGTACAGCAAATGTGGGAAAAGCACTGAATTTTAAAACTTTATCATAATAGTCCTCCAAAACGCTTTCCCTGCTATAAACATTACTAGTACGAATAATTTAGAGTGCTAAACATTGTGTTGATTTCATCCTGCTGTGAAACCCTGTGAGGAGGGACTTTGACCGAAGAGCAGCACATTAATACTTGATCTGAAAGGTAAATTGATAATGAAGACAGATGTTGACACATGACAAGAGAGCATATCATTATCGCATCTGATAGGAGATCTTTTCAGATTTGTTATCTTATCTACTTTCACCTTTCTGGGCTGGTTGTTGTATTTGTAAAGGGGATTTAATCTAAAGCAACATGTCAGGATGTCATTCATTTCAATAAGAGTTCCAAGCAGCACAATGAGACTCCAATGTTGTTCAAGTATTATAGTATGTATGAAAATACTTAGGGCTGCCCTCGATTAAAGATTTTTTTAGTTGACAAGTAGTTGTTCATTTAAGCGATTAGTTGACTAATCGTGCATTTATATTAATAAACCATATAAATCATAATTTATATGATCGTCTATATATTGGTTAATACATACGCTCAAACGCACACATAATTCTTGCAGCAGCACATGGCAAACTTAACCCTTAAATGCATACCTCGGGTCTTTAGTGACCCGGGACATCATTCACTACCCTACTCATTTTTTAAAGATAGACATCAACCTTCTTGGTATTCCTCAATCAATTCATTATAAATAATATAACAAGAAAAAAATCATAAAATTATAAAAGAATGCCTATTTTTGTATTCATTTTTTGTAAAAATTGTGTATTAGTGTACGTATATTTTTTTCTGCACAACAATAATTGAATTTTAGATGACGGAATAAGTGCAATTCACCTTTATTCCACAAGGTGGCAATGTTTGATACATAATGCTGAAGCAACGACTCATTCAGACAGAAAACGAAATGGAATGAACATGAAATGGCTCAGCGATTTACTGCAGAACAAGTAATGAACGCAATCAAATATGATTAACTGTTACTGATGGAAATATTGATTTTGAAGATGTCGAAAATTATATAGTTTTGAGAATACGTTTGAGATTGCGAATGGGCTCATGTTCATGACCTCAAACATAAAAGTAGCCCATTATTTGCTGAATTTACTGGGAAAAGAGCTCTGACGAGGACAGTGATGATGGCATAAAACTTCTGCTCAAACTGAACCCTTTCAAGCTCCAAAAGGTAACAAAATATGCTTTATTTTATTCTTCTGTAATTGTTACTCTAATGTCAGAGGTGTTTTATATTATCGTGACAGGTAGAGATCCATCAGTGTTAGATAAAGATCCGGGTCGATAAAGACCCGAATATGTAAGAATGATTGGCGAAACAGTCATGCATTTAAGGGTTAATGATTATGAATGTGACAGGAAACAAAAACATAAGGAGACTGTCTGAACATTTGAATAATTTATTGATAAACTAGTGTTTTTTGTGTTTTCGCTGCAGAGATGAAGTCAGCGATGCTGACTCGTCATCTCCGCAGTAGTGGACGTGCCCATATGTACATTTCATTATTACATAATCTGAGAATGTTTGTTTTAGATTTAAATCAATTAATTTAAAAATATACATTTCAAGCTTTCTATAGATATATTTCTCATGTCTGTGAGGCAAGTATGTGCTGAGTTTTGGTTCATTTTTGTGACACACTCAAGTTCACTTGAGACCGAGACGGCAGAAAGTACATCCTGTTTGTTTTCATTATTTTACAAAAACACAACGTTTTCTTGTTATTGTGAGTTTACAGTAATAAAAGCATTTCATAAGTTTCGAATGTAGAATTATTCTTATCTGTATGACAAAAAATGACGGAATATTTTAAGTTAAATGCAAGTGATCGCACCGCCGCCTCCACATCATGCAGTAAGCGTGATCTCCACACAAACACTTGGATATGTGCCATATAATCACACACATTTACCTAAGCTAACGTTAGAGTGAGCGGACTTATAAAGTTGCTACTATTTACATGTTTCAAGTGATTAGCCATATTTGAGATTTAATGGCGCATTTTGGATTTAATCGTGCACATACCACTAAATGAACTACTGCAAACATAAGTAAATCATGTTGCGTGATTCATTTAAATTATCTCCACCCATAAATTTTGCATGTGAATGGGAAACTTCTACAAATGCATATGCAATAAGGTCAAGGACAAAAATTACTGCCCAACTTTTCATTGCTAATTTCTCACTGTGTGTCTTTAATAAATCCTGACAGTAGTTTTTAACTCCGAAAGAGGGTTTATGCTGGTGCAAGTTAGGAAGCTGAAAAGTTGAGAGACATAATGGTGCATCTTTCTTTTCACCGTATTCCTATTTGTTTTGCAAATTACTTTATTTGTGATGCAAAGTTTATGCAACAGACGAACAAGTACAAGAGTGCAGTATCAGACCCAATAATTATGCCAGTATCTGTATCAGTGAATCCATCATTTGTGAAGTACAGTATGTAAAACTACACTCTTAAATGTAAAGATTCCAAAAATGGGTTTTTGCAGTGATGCCATATAAGAACCATTTTTGGTTCCCCAAGAACTAAAAGGGGACCTATAATGTCCCTTTTACAAGATGTAATATAAGTCTCTGGTGTCCCCAGAATTTGTCTGTGAAGTTTCAGCTCAAAATACCCCACAGATCATTTATTATAGCTCATCAAAAATTTGCCCCTTGTTGTGTGTGAGCAAAAACACAATATTTTTGTGTGTGTCCCTTTAAATGCAAATGAGCTGCTGCTGCCGGCCCCATTTCCAGAAGAGGGCGGAGCTTTAACAGCTCAACAACAACAAAGCTGGAGAATCTCACGCAGCCAAAATGAGGATTGTCAGTAACGGTGTTCAGCCTTACATTGTTCAAACCGGAGTCGACACTGATGGAGAGACTCAGGAAGAAGTTACAACTTTTAGACGTTTCTGAATGGTTAGTGGATAAATTGATGTAGTTGCTGTGGAGTTGATTCAACTCATCCACTAGCATGTGCCGTCATGTTCATCTTTTGTGTTGAATTGACCCTCGTTTGTGAAGCAGTCCGGCGTAAAATGACGGCATGACAACACTCTACTACAACAACTCTTCCTCTTCTCTAAAGCAGCCCAACATGGCCCGCCCCCTTTGTTGTGTGTTCTCGGGGGCGGGTTTCTGTAAATTTTGGGATTTGTGATGTCACCAACCCGGGAAGTTTGCTGTAGTCCTTAAAAAGCAATTTCTGTATAAGAAAATATCTCCCTTTAGTTTAAAGAATATTTTAAAAATCTAAAGAGACTTTTGTGCATTGAAAATCACAGAACCATAGATGCCAATAAAGAACCTTCATTTTTAAGAGCTTTTAAGTGTTTAGTGTGCACTAAAGTATGGTTTTTCTGCGAAAAGTGGTCTCTATTGCTCTTTATAAGCCCCAGTCCAGAAGTGATACACACAATCACAGAGGTCAACCTCCCCGCTTGGCTTCAGGCCAGAAGAGAAGAGAGCGGAGTGAAGTCCATGACAAAGGAACAGTAGGTTTTGCTGTCTGGCTGAACTCCAGCTCTCATTACAGAGCTACGTTGCATACCTATAACCAAGAAACCTTTTGTCTGTCCGAGCAGGTCTGCAAAGAAAAACAGAAGCCCAGAAAGCCCAGCTTGTGCACAAGAGCGAGCCGAGCTCATTCAGGAGTCATAGAGTTAAAAATAACTTTATTGCGGATCATGTTTTGGAAGGAGGGATCTACTTCCCAGGCTAGGACGGCCTGCCATGCAGGGGCAGCACATCCTGAGTGTGTGTGCATGCGTTTGTGCATGTGCGTGTGTGTTTTTGTGGCAGCGGCAGGAGCACGCTGACTTCACACACGCAAACGCACTCTTCCGCGGGCCTATCCTGATGGTGTCTGTCCTGTCTTGTGCTCCAGATGAGCTGCTGGATGTAACCTGGCTCCATGAGTGCTATGAATGACTCCCTGGATGAGACACACACCTCTGGCAGCTTCGGGGAGAAAGCGGCCATATTTCGGGGAGCGAGAGGCAGTGGGAACGTCGTCGGGCCAGCCTTCATCCCATTGCGCTCGCCCTTGCAGCCACCCAATGCTGCGGTCTCCACGCTCTTCAAGGGGAATAGGTAGGACACACACTTAATATGCATGCAAATGTCCGTGAAAGTGTGCATACTAAAAAAAGTGAATTTCTTATTTAGTATTTTTGCCTTGTTTTCCAGTACAAACATCTAAACATACTTAAATCATGATACATGTACTTGAAAAACAAAATGACTTGATAGTAGGTGAAAAATGTTTCATGTTTTAATGCTTGAAACAAGAACAAATATCTGCCAAATGGGGCCAGAAAAACAAACTTAATTCAAACGATTGTTTTTCTGACCCCATTGGCAATCACATATCTTGTCATTGCGCATCTCCAGTAAATGTATCTTGATTTAAGAACGTTTAGATATTTGTACTGGAAAACAAGACAAAAATACGGAGGAAATAATTTTTTACAGTGCATGTGTACACACTGTATAATAAGCAACTTCAGGACACTAGGTTCCCCACGTCAATACCGTACCTCGTTTCCTACTGGTTAATCGTTAACGCGTCAGATCGGACAAGGAATAGAGCTGCCTTTGTGCTCTCTGCTTGGTCTATGTGAAAATGGCGTAGACTTTGTACCTGTAAACAGACGTTCTCATCAACGGCACAGACACTGAAATCAAATCAAGCACCTGCTACTTTCCAGCTCTAGGGAGGAATCGCGAGTCAGAGGCCCGACTGAATGTCACGTCTTCTGCGTGTTTGTGATACGGTAGCTCTGAGATCATGACGGTGCAGCTTGAACGCAGCCCTCGAAAGAGGACTCTGAAGTGTTTATTTGTGCCGTAACCAACAAACAACTGAGCTCACTCATATGTAGACACACAGACAACTGGATTAAACACATATTCAAGTCAATGAATCAACCTAAATACATTTATTTATACAAACAAAACTAGATTTGCATTTACATTTATTCATTTTGAAGACACTTTTATCCAAAGCGAATCACAATTGAGATTAAATTCTATGGGTTAAAGGCACAATATGTACGATTTTTGGATTAAAATATCCAAAAACCACTAGAACACTGTTATGTATTTTGTTGACTTGTGTACTTACATTATCCTAAATGTTTCAAAGAATGTTTAAATCCAGAGAAATAAGCAATTTTAACCAGGACCGCTTTAATATATCATGTTTTATTAGACAGGTGAGCAACTGTTTGGATACATTTATTGACAGTTATATAGATATATAGATAGTTATATAGTTCAACACAGTAAGTCTTATTGTTTAAATCTCATTTTTACCACAAGTACCATGTTTTACCATGGCTAATATCGATCTATCTTACTGCAGTGTGCAACAAGTGTCTAATAGCAGCAGAGTAGCACTATAACAACTTTCAACACACAAATGTATGTAATATGATAAACAGCGCTGCTTTACCCCACATACGCTTGACCGGAAGAAGCGAAAGCGCTCGTTTGTGACATAATTAAAGCTCCGCTGCTCTCGAGACGTGTGTCGCGCTCGTCTCTCATTAGCAATTGCTCCAGCGGCTTCGTTCCTCTCCAACGGCTTTCTGTTTCATACTACAATAATGTTAATATATCTTTAATACATCATTGAAATTATTTCTGCCCGAGTCCTATCAGATTCTTTTCCATTAGCTGTAGACGTGTGGACATCCCATGATTCCGCAAAATCAAGGCGTCATCAAGCTACACCTTTGTTTTGAATAAGCGACCTCTAGTGGTGAAAAATTGCATATTGTGCCTTTAATTCAGGTAGGAATAGATAACGATTGCAGGTTATCACTTTTACTGTGAAGTAAGAATTTATTACAATCATAAAGAAAAATAGGTATAAAGGCTTACATGTGTTGTAAAGTTTGTAGAAAATAATTTCCAGGATATATATTTATCACAAAAAAAATGTAATGCATCAAAAGCCACAAGTCTGATCTTGTTATATTTCAAATCTGAGAATGATATCTATAAAACTCTTGAGATTTCCATGTGACTATTTGGAGAAGTCTATAATCTGCTAACTGAAGTTTACTCACAAAAATGAAAAGCAAATTGCCAATTGCTAAGCAAAATCATGGCCAAAATAGTCCAGCCGTGTTCTAGGGAGGTCTCTCAGTAAAAATCATGTTCTGAGTTGAAAACAGTTGTGCTGCTTCATTTATTTGTGGAAACTGTGAAACATTTTGTTTCATGATTTTTTCGATGAACAGAAAGTTCAAATAAAAACGTATTTATTTGAAATAGAATTATAACATTATAAATGACTTCACTATTAATTTTGATCAAATTAATGTGGCCTTGCTGAATAAAAGTAGAAAAGGAAATCATGCTGACGCGAAAGTATTCATAAATACAATGTGTGCTTCGAGGTCATTATGTTTTTTATTTTACTTTCATTCAGAAAGGATGAATTAAATTGATCAAAAGTGACAGTAAAGACTTTTATAATGTTATAAAATATTTATATTTAAAATAAATGCTGTTCTTTTGAACTTTCAGTTCACCAAAGAATCCACAGAAATATGAAGAAGCACAACTGTTTTCAACACTGATAATAATCAGAAATGTTTCTTGAGCAAATCAGTATATTAGAATGATTTTTGGAGGATCATGTGACACTGAAGACTGGAGTAATGATGCTGAAAATTCAGCTTTGATCACAGGAATAAATTACATTTTAATATATAACTTTGTGGATATTTCTTTTTGCCAGCTTCAGTGAATAGGAATATAAAAGCAGTCAGACTCTCTCTCCCTCTCTCTTAAGTCTTCTCAAGTATCCATTCCTCGTCTTTGTTGGGCGTTCCAGCTGAAATAGAGCAAAACACACACTGGCAAATGAGTTTGCAGCCACTGTAAGTTACTCTTTATACACATTGTATTATGTTCATTGTATCAAAAGGGAAAAAAAAGTCTAGCACTATAAAACTGATGCATTAAACGATACTACAAAACAATGATGTTCATATTTAATTCAGCATATATAAAAGGCAGTACAATAAATGATGTATTAAAACTTTACAATTTAGCATTATTATGTTCCTCGTTATATTAATGAAAATGCGATGTCAGGATGAAAATAATCCCAAAAATCTCTTAATGGTCCTATTTTCTTTAAGCAAACAATATTACTTTCAATTTAGGTGGTGAAATACGACCCGTGCATGTTCTCGACGTGTTCCGTGAGATTTACCCATCAACAGAACTCTCTAAACGGATTATAAATAAGCACATGATCACGAAGCTTCAGACTGCCGCTCCTCGCTTTACACCGGCCCTCCGGGGATCGTTCAGGTACAGCCGATGAAGTCATCTCTGGCTGAAGACTGTGTTGCCTGGGAGACGGAACTTCAGTCATTCAGTCTGTCATCATATGACATCAACCGCAGCCTCACACAGCTGCTGTCTGCTGCGCTGAGAATGCAGATCGTCTGGTTTATGAAATGTCGTTCGCGTCTCACATGCATGATAAGCGCTATTTTGATGCCGCTAGTTTTCCCTGAGGTGGTAAATTTGAGTTTTGCAGATGTACTTTGTGATTAAACTAAAACCAAATTATAAAAGAAAAAACAAACGCACTCCATCTGAGGTGCAAGCCAACAAGGATAAATCCAAACGTGTATGAAAAATATGACTGCACACTCACTTGCAAACAGTTTATTCACCAACGTTTCGGCAAAAAGCCTTTGTCAAGGTGCCTAAAAGGTGTTTAACTAAAACTAAAACCATAAAAACCTTCTTCATTTCTTGAAATAAAATAAAATATAAAAAGCTAGGTGCCAGGGCAACTTGCCTGGTTAGCTTTAACATTTAGTCCCAGTTTGTAGAAACTGTAACTACACCATTATGAGGCCAAAAAGCAACGGGCATTATCCACCTTTTTCCTGAGCAAACGATGAGCGCTGCCATGATGGATTCTTACTTCCATTTGTGTGATGTCCTGTTCCGGTGTAATGACAAATTGGGTCCCACTGGTTCAAATAGGCTTTTAATAGGTACTCTTTTTAGTGCCTGTTTACAATTCCTACAAAATCATGTTATCATAAATTCTGTTTCAACTATGTTATGTACTAGCATACAGATACCCACTTACCCACATTTGCACTTACCCTACATGTATTTTTAATGTAATTTTGTGTTAAAGTAAGTGTTAAGTGTCCAAATATTTCAGTTATAAATAAAACAAATTAATGATGTTCAATTACTCACTTAATAGGCTATTATAATTATTAATTAACATTTAATCAAGTGTAAGAAATTATGTTCAGTTGGTTTTATTATGCACTAATTTGTTTTTTTATGCATTATATAGTAAGCTATATGTGTATTTTGAATTAATATCATTCAACTGACAATTTGGGGAGACACGATTTCAAGGGTGGACCCGATATGTCATGACAAGTGCTGCAGGATTATGGATTTTTGAGGGCCAAAACCTGGTTAGTGTTAGTGTCCTGAAATAGTCAGTGGGTTTTTTGATTGGGTTTTTGGATGAAAGCTTGAAACAAGATTTGTGAAAACAAGCTCAAGATATTTTCACGTTTTTATTTTAAAGCTTTTACTTTACTTTTATGCTCGCTAATAGTTGGCTAAATGGGACTACAGAGGTTCGTCTGTGACATTATATTTCAGTTCGCTAGTCTGCTTGTTGTGTTCATAATCACGCTCTTGCAATGTATTCTAACTCAAACTTTCAGAGAAAATGTTTTTAAATAAACTGAAAGAGTTTTCGAAGCTTAAATGGTTAGTTCACCCAAAAATGAAAATAATGTCATTTATTACTCACTTACTCATGATCCAAATCATGATTTGACGCAAAATATTCATAACGCTCCGAAGCTTCCTGAAGCAGTGTTTTGAAATCGGCCATCACTATATAAGTCGTTATTTTGTTTTTTTGGCGCACCAAAAATATTATCGTCGCTTCATAATATTAATATTGAACCACTGTACTCACATGAACTGATTTAAATATGTTTTTAGTACATTAATGGATCTTGAGAGAGGAAATGTCATTGCTGGCTATGCAGGCCTCACGGAGCCATCGGATTTCAACTAAAATATCTTCATTTGTGTTCCGAAACTTTTGAACCTTCATTATGTACACCAATTATTTAGTAATAACAACTTCAAATCATTTGAACAACTGAGAATAGAGTTTAAACTACTAAGAACAGATTTTTTCAGGTACCTACAATTAAGGAGTTACATACTAAAACACCCAAACTGGAACAGATTAATAGAGCCCTCCCTTTTAGAACGGTATTTATTAAAAATTCAGGGTGGAGAACATATGAGGAAACCAATAACCAATGTTTATAAGATCATTGCTTCAATGACAAAAGACAATTCATTCTATGTGAAAGACAAGTGGACTAGGTAGCTACGGCTTGAAATAAGTGAAGAAGTTTGGTTGGAGGTATGTACTCAGGCTCATAAAGTTACGAATGCCAACTTGTGGAAGGAATTTCAATGGAAAATAAATAACAGATTTTTCAGAACACCACAAGTTATGGCTAAAATGAATCCAAATCAATCAAGTCAGTGTTGGAGGGGGTGTGGAGAGACAATGGCTACTCACTCATATATTTTTTGGGAATGCCCTTTGTTGGATAACTTTTGGAAATCCATTTTTACATATATTAATAAAGTTTTGAATGTTGATCTGATAAGAGACCCTCTGATAGCAATCCTAGGGATTAAACCAGTAGTGATACACAGTAGGAAAAAGATGTATTTATTACAGATACTACTGATAGCAGCAAAGAAAGCCATTACAAAAAAGTGGCTTAAAAATGAACCACCAAACCAAGCTGAGTGGCTAACAATTTTGAGAAATATTTACACTATGGAAAAAATTACTTATTCATTGAGATTACAAAGGGAACTTTTTAGAACTAGAGAGGACCATTAGAACTAACTGGTTATATTTGCCAGGGGAACTTGAATACAACCCATGTTTTGTTTTAAGTTGGTGTTTGTTTTTTTCAAATTGTTTGCTTTAAATGTTGTTAATGATTTTCTTATTTCTTTTTTTCTTTGTATTTTTGGACATATTTTCTGTGGAATTGATCATACATGTAAAGATGCGTGAATGTTATGATCCCCTGTAAAAGATATTGTTTCTGTGTGCAAGTAATTGTTGTAAAAGGAGATCTGAAGAACATTCATAATAAAAAATAAGTAACAAAAAAAAAAAATTGTGTTCCGAAGATGAACGAAGGTCATGTGGAACGGCATGAGTTAGTGAGTAATAAATGACATTATTTTCATTTTTGGGTGAACTAACCCTTTAATGGTGACATTGAAGTCATGTGACCTTAGTGTAGTTCGTTTATAGTCTACCAGTACGCTTTGGCGGAGCCAGGATTTTTTCATAGGGGTGGCCAGGCAGGGGCCAGCAACCAGTCTGGGGTGGCACAGAAATCTTCATTATTTCAACATAAAAACGAGTCTGACAATAAAGTACTGAACTATGCCTACAACACAACTAATACAGTTCATTTGTACTTAATTAATTGAGATGAGTGAATGTGACCTTTTTATTTTATTTATTTTTTATTTTTTTGCGTTCCTCACTTGCAGGCATATTAGTAAAGTGGCTCACACTATAGCTAAATTTCAACTTGTCCAGTCAGCTTGTTCTAGTTCTCAAAACCCCCAATAACTTGTTCTCCATTGTTGCATATCTATGGATGAGACATGCAGATAACTACATACTGTAGTTCAAAGATTATTCTGTTTCAAAAATTAACCAAAAAAGTAAACACTAAATTTTAAACTTTCTATATAGTCAAAATAAATAATTGCAACAGTTCTATCATACCTAAATTAATCTCATACAAAGAAAAAAAAGTGTTCTCTTTTGAATTCCCATTTGCTGATGCAGAAGTCAACAGCACATAAATGCCAGAATGTAAAATTAATTATTTTAAGCATTTAAATGTTATAACTTTTGTTTGTACTTTATAAATTATTGCAAAATTAGCATCTTCTAATACAAATGTACAGTTCTTACATTTATTTATGCATTAAAAAAATACATATCAGTTTGTGCCTTAGGCCTATATTGTGATCTGACATAGCAGAATATTTTAGTCCATTGACGCATAAATCTCAAATAGGCCTACATACATGCATGCACAGTTTTGATGCAGCTTTAATCGCTTTTTTTGTCATTTCATATCTTAACAGACTACAACTACGACTTTGCATGCTCGTAGTTTCTTTTACGCTTAATTTATTGTGAGTAGGCTAATATACAGCACGCCATATTTGCGAGCGGGGTGGCCAAAGGGGTGGCAAAGCTTAGGCCAAGGGTGGCCACGGCCACCCCTGGCCACCCCCTGGCTCCGCCCCTGCCTGTACGTTTAGCTTTTTACTTCTGGCAATTGTTCATAAAAGTTGTGTTCATTTATATAGATTATCTTGATGACAAATCTTATAATCCAAAAGTGGAAAAAATCCTATTGGGTTTTTGTCGTGGGAATCAGGGTGATGTCATTGTTTTTATTCATGTCTCTTATCACTGGTTTCTCTTTATCTCCTCAGAAAAGGTAGAGAGGTGGATGATACACAAATTGGATCCGTCCCAAATCCCTTCCCAGAGTTGCTGCCGTCCGCTGTCTCTCTAGTGTCTGAGTGTCTGTTACCCTGGACCAAAACCAGTGCGACTCAGGTGAGGCATACAGGATTTACTCAAGCCACTACTGTTCAGAAGAGCTGTTTCGCTGTCTGTGGCCTACATAGGGAGCATTATGGGATTGGCTTCTCTTTGGAACTTTTCTTAGTGGGCGGCCTACCTTTTGGAACAGTTTCTGTGTCTGCCTACATAGAAAACTCACTAGTTTTTGGAACAGAGCCATAGTGTATCATATCAGGATGCATATATATTTTTTGCATGTATGAATTTGCATTGATTGATAAATTAATGGTTAAGCAATTGTTTGGCTGACAGATTGATTGCTTATTTGGTTAAAAATTTCAGAAGCCAAAAGAAACTCTCTCATTTCATGTTCCACTGTCTTTGTGTTTAATTCCCAGTCAGTAAGTACATTAGAAACCTCTAGTGAGACTGAAATACTGCATACAAACAGATGCAGAAGAGACTGATAAACAGGCAGAATGTGAAAACCTCCCCAGAGTGCTAGTGACGTACACAGGGAACACAGCGATGTTAAACCGGTTTAGCTGGAATGGAAATGAACTGGGACGGGGGAATGAAATTGCTGTGTCAGCAGTCTGAATCTATCCATTTTTGATTTAGTTTCTAATCCAGTACAATAACAAGGGAAAAGCTTGGCAAAGGGCAATATAGACATTTTTAACATTAGAAAAGGATTGTACATTGAAACATGCTTTGATTTGTCAGCTTGACAAAGTTGTACCTCAAGGGTTAAAATAGTTTTAAAAGCTTGAAAGCTTAAAGGTTATGATTTTATACAGGCCACATAGATAGATAGACTTATACAGCCAATGCAATGTGCTTGCAATGCTGATTTGGGAAAACCAAGACCCTTGTGGATCTTATTATATAACAAATATATGTTATGGATGGCCATCCGGAACAGCTTTGACCTGCAGCAAAATCTGCAAATTACAGCATATTGAAATGTGCCGTCATAATGTGGCTTTGCAGTTTGCCATTATGGGGGCCTTCATTACATTTGAGGCTGGCGGTAATGATCCCTCTCGTATTATATCTGAGGCTAGCAATTACGGACACAGTATATTGCTGAAAAGGAGGGAAAACCAGAGGGGGATGGGGTGGAAGTGTCACGAAAACTTTTTGCTGTGCTAGTTTGCAGAGATTAGGTGATGACCCAGACTGCGTCTGCCCTAAAAGATGGTCCAGGGCTGGGCGGCAACACAAATAGAGTACAAGAGCTGGTTTTTGGAGTCAGGGGCGGTTCTATGTCCTATCTGTCATCCCAGCCCCCTAAATCTATAATCATCTGAATGATTATGCCAATGGTGCTTCCTCAAGAAAGTTTATCGTTTTCACGTGTTTTTAAAGGGGACCTATAATTCCCCTTTCACAAGATGTAATATAAGTCTCTGGTGTCTCCAGAATGTGTCTGTGAAGTTTTAGCTCAAAATACCCCACAGATCATTTATTATAGCTTGTCAAAATTTGGGTGTGTGTCCCTTTAAATGCAAATGAGCTGCTGCTCCAGAAAAGGGCGGAGCTTTAACAGCTCAACAACAACAAAGCTGGAGAATCTCACGCAGCCAAAATGAGGATTGTCAGTAACGGTGTTCAGCCTTACATTGTTCAAACCGGAGTCGACACTGATGGAGAGACTCAGGAAGAAGTTACAACTTTTAGAATGAAACTGGACGTTTCTGAATGGTTAGTGGATAAATTTATGTAGTTGCTGTGGAGTTGGTTCAACTCATCCACTAGCATGTGCCGTCATGTTTATCTTTTGTGTATGGATGCCCACTATACATTAGCGTACCTGTTTGCCAAACAGCCATACACACCAGGCTAACGTTTATGATTGCTGTCAAATGCTGTGAATAGTCTAATATTTATTCCAAAATATCTCTCGGATAGAAACGCTCCTGATTTGTCCAACTTTTGCCATGGTGTTAGAACTGGTACACTGTTGTCACTTGTGAAAACAAAATGGCGGTGGCCTGTGTGGAAATGTGCAGATCATAGACTGTAAAAAATATGGACGTAGTGTCCGTGACTTCACCCATAGATTTCTGAACAGCATTATTGATGCGAAAATGAGGCCACGGCCATATTAGCTGTGCGTCACCGCACGTCACTCCCGGACAACTGAAAATGGGCAAAGAGGCGGGAGGTGGTTTGATCTGATGTGACCTGTTGCTGAAACCACGCCCGCCTAGCATAAATATCTTAGATACTATCTAAAATATTAATAAAGATAACAATATCATTAGAAAGTACTACAGGTTTACTGTCGATCTACCGTGTTTTTTAAGATAACGTTATAGATGCTCTAACACCAGTAGGCTAATTAATTTGTGTGGGACTTCATACCTTTAATGAAAAAGAGATCGCAAGATGAATCCAATCCGTTGCACTTGGGTAAAATGTCCATTTCAAAACATAAAAGAACACTACTTTTGTTCATGAAAGTGTTAAATACATGAAATCTTTATATATCATCCATCGTTTGCATTACATATCTTCGGAATGATTTGCTTTCCATCATCATTCTTCAAGAAAGGATGCAATTTGAGCATCGTTTATAATGTAAAACTCTATACGTACATATAGGTACCAGATCTGTATAACTCTCAAATATTCTCTCAAACTAATGAGCCGTGTCCAAAGTATAATTTTTCAAAATAGTGCAGCAGTTTTAGTTATATCCAAGCAGTGCTGTCAGAGTTGTATATCCTCCTGGTATTGTCATTGTAGTAAATCTCAGGAACAAAACTTTTAGCCAATGCCACAACGATCCAACAGCGTGTGTTCCGCATGCGAGCACATGTATACACAGACTGACTTCTGTTTCAAGTATGCAGCAAGCCATATATTGTATAAAATAATCCAGAAAAAAGGCACAAATACGGCTGAGATGCCAAATTCAGCGGCTGAAATTAGCTGCTGAGGTAACATGACGGCTCACAGACAGCAGCGCCACCTGTCACTCAAGTGACCACGCCCTTAATTATGCAGAACTTTAAGGCTTAATATAATTAAAACGGATGAGTTATACTAAAATTCACCCCCCTCAGAGTTGTCATGAAGGGCAAAATTAGCAGTATAGACCAAAACACAATTTGAACCAGACTGTAAACATGTTTTTTTCTGCTGTAAACTTGGCTGTTTTAACATTATGGTCAATGAGATTCTGCTCCCTTCTGCAGCCTGTCCCTAGCGGCCAGTCGATGAATCGCAGTTTAAGTTACTTCCATATTGGCTTCACGAGAAACTGGGGGAGGTTGCCGCTTGGTGCAGATTAAGGGGTGGCAATATTATAATAAGATTCCCTTCTTACATCACAAGGGGAGTGAAATCTGAGCGGGTCATTTTTTCACTGGCTTGCAGAGAAAGGCTTACCAAAACAAAGTTACTGAGTTGTACTTCTCACGTTTTCTGGGATGGTAGATGCACCGGGAACCGATTATAGCACTTCAACATGGAAAAAGTCAGATTTTCATGGTATGTCCCCTTTAAACTGGCACTAAACAGAAACCCATTTAGTGTTTTGAGGGATATTGGGTGGATTCTCACAACTCATTTCAACAGACATGCCTGTGATTGGCTACAATACTCAATGCTGCAAAATCACGTTGTAAAACGGCACATTTGCAGTGACTAATGCACTAGGCTGGGGTGATTGACGGCGTTCCTGGCATGCCTATTCAGCCTATGTTGAACAAACCAAGCAAAATGGGAATCACTGCTGTAGCACATCATCTAAAGAGCTTGATTGTGCAAACTCTTCTTTTTGGGCAGTGAAGTGTCCTCTCAAGATACAATCCAGGTCTTGTTACCTGATTCACCACATTAGATGCTGATTGCAATTCTCCAGTGCCTGGCCTGCTATTGTTTGAGTACGCTGATGGGATTATGTAGGATTTGTTTTTGTTTCGGGATGATTTAGGGGAGGGGGAATACTTAAGCTTCAGCTGTGACAGCGAAATGCAGCTTCGATGACCTCCTGAGCTCTTGTTGGTGCAGTTGACCCTTTGCTAAGCCCTGCCTTTAACACATTACTGACCAATCGTACCTTAGCAACAGCTGCATTATTACGTTTATCGATTCTTCTAAGCTTTTATACTCTTTTTAAATCTATGGAGGACTGTTGCGTTTTAGTATTTTAATCCTATGTTAACCAATATTTGATACGCAAATTTCTAATGCCTCTAAATGATCAACATGATCAAAACTGCTGAAAAACCTGTTGCACACAATCTTCTACATGCATTCTGTCGTCTGATAGTTTATACGTTTTTAGCAATTAACAGACCTTTTAGTAAAATTGTAAAAATGTTCAACTACAGTCCTTTATCTGATTTGATTATATTCTGATTGACAGTATATGTGCTTTTTAATCATGTTACTGTGTAATTCAACATTTTTTTGACAGATATAAAATGTTTTGCAGTGTCAAAAGAATAATATCCATTCACTTTATAAGCACATTACTGAATTAATTCCTATGCGATGGTATGTAAAGGTCTTAGTGATAGTAACCAAAGGGGCGGGACTTAGCAAAGGGTCAATTCCTGCACAGGTCTGTGTCCCGGGGTTCTTTGATTGGCAGGTCTTTTGAGACGTTGCCCCACACAGGACAAAAGGAGAATGTTAGTGCTCACAGCTGTTTGTCTGACAGCACGTCTGAGTCACACGGTCAGCATGCAGAAAGCGATGACATCATAGCCCTGCCCTGCCCCCAGACACTGCTCTGAGACTCAGATGAATAGATGTGGAGAGCTTGAGTAAAGTGTTGGATCATTGTCCCAGCCGCCCCCTTCACCCCAACGCTAATGATTCCCTCTTGTCTGTGTTGGAGTATTGGTTTTTAGATTTAAAGACACTGCAAGTAAATGTCTGAGATTTTCTTTCTTCATTTGTTGCATGTGAAGTGTCAGTCGTGTGCGTGATTTGGTGATAATTTTGCATTTTTTTGTAAATTCAACACTTCTGATGTTCATTGTGAAAGATTTTTGCTCTACTCATAGTAAAACAATCACAAATCTCTTTAATATCTCATTTGTTTCTTCTAGACACCAGTGAGAGAGCAAATGGAGACTTTTG
>NC_090234.1:15873697-15966197 GCF_024489055.1 Chanodichthys erythropterus | reverse complement strand
AAGATCAAAGTGCACGACAAATAAAGTTATTGTCTCCTAAAGGAAAGAATCAGTTCTGAACTGCTGAAATGTTCCTGTTACAAACCTACATAACAATGTTACAAATTTGCATAATGTCAGACTATGATCTTTATTGGCTGCTCATGAACAACATCTGCTTTGCCCCGCCCTCAAACACTGTAATTGTAGCTGAGGCCTGGTTTGGTTTGTGTTGTTGACATGCCAAGAAGACACTGTTTTTAGCACTGTAAATCCTCTTTCCATTTCCGAAGGATGAGGACTGGCGCTGGAATTTATATACGGAAAAAGGACGCCATTGTTACTATTCGTATCTCTGTGTATCAAGCGCTGATGAAGATCTGGAGCTGAAATTCAGATATGGTAATAGGTGTTTAGTTTCCGACATGCACTGTAAACGGTAGACCAATCATAATAGACTGAGCCGTCTGACCAATCAGAGAAGAGTAGCTCGCAGAAAGGAGGGGTTTAGAGAGGCCGACTCTTCGAATTAACTGTTTTCAGACTCTCTGATAAATGAGGTGATGCTGCAGTGTATGTTATGAGAAAATTAAAGGTGAACTATTATGCCCCTTTTCACAAGATGTAATATGAGTCTCTAGTCCAGAATGTGTCTGTGAATTTTCAGCTCAAAATCCCCCACAGATCATTTATTATAGCTTGTCAAATTTGCCCCTATTTGGGTTTGAGCAAAACACACTGTCCATTTATATGCAAATGAGCTGCTGCTCCTGTCCGCTTTCTAGAAGAGGGCGGAGCTTTAACAGCTCACGCTTCGGTTGCTCAACAACAACAAAGCTGGAGAATCTCACACGGCCAAAATGAGGATTGTCAGTAACGGTGTTCAGCCTTACAGGAAGAAGTTACAACTTTTAGAATGAAACTGGACGTTTCTGAATGGTTAGTGGATAAATTTATGTAGTTGCTGTGGAGTTGATTCAACTCATCCACTAGCATGTGCCGTCATGTTCATCTTTTGTGCAAATCCAGCGTTGAATTGACCCTCTTAACTGAAGAAACACATTGCATTACTTAAAAATACTTACATTTTCATTATCTGCAGCTTTGCCTCGCTTGAGAAAACAAAATGGTGGCACCGTGGGTGGAAACATGCAGATTAACGCGTGGTAATATTATAATAAGATCCCCTTCTACGTCACTAGGGGAGCGAAATCTGAGCGGCTTGTTTTTTCACATGCTTGTAGAGAAAGGCTTACCAAAACAAAGTTACTGGGTTGTCCTTTCTCAAGTTTTCTGGGTTGATAGATGCACCAGGGACCCGATTATAGCACTTAACCCACTGGAGTCTGAGGCTGATTTGGGGCCTGGAGAAGTTTTGACATGCCCTGACATTTGTGCTTTTTTCAGTTGTTCATAAACATATTAATGGAAAAAGTGTCATTACACTGTATTCAGCACAAACTAGGCTACCATAATATGTGAGGAACATGTATGTACATGTTTGTATTTTTGAAGGAATAATGTTTATGCGTGGTTATTGAAAAAACAAAAAACTTAAGTCACTGAAATAAGGCCAAAAAATAATATTATATATGTGTTCACAAGACTTCTGGGTATTGGAGACTAGAGTTTTTGCTTCAAAATTATGTAAAAATTATCCTGCCTACTTGTTCATATAAAACAATCAAGACACTTTTTGTGAAGAAACACAGTATGCTTGGAGGTGTGAATCATCATGAATAATGGGTCATTTACACCTGAGAAGACAAAAGAATCTCATAATGAGTTGTAATGACCTGCATAAATAATGAGCTCTTTCAGACAGGTAGGCTGTGAAAAAACCCTCTGTGATCATGTCTCAGCTCATCATATGGTGTATATCAAACATACAGAAAAAACAGCAATACTGTGAAATATTATTACAATTTAAAATAATGGTATTCTATTATATTCTTTAAAATATAATGTATTTCTGTGATGCAAAGTGTCTTTTAGCTTAAAAGCATGCACATTTGGAGAAATATTGATGAATTTTCATATGTTTATGTAAATTTTCTATACAGAGGAGTTATATTTATTCTATATTTATAATCATCACTGTGAGCGCTGGATACTGTGTTTTCAATTCATACTTGCAGCCGGAGTGTGCTCTGTGCACCTTTAGTCCACAAATTAATCTAAATAACAACCATGTGACTTTCCAGGAACTGAACTAACAGAGGCTTCCAGAGATCGCTAACTATGGCTGTTCAAAACACTTTTCAAGACAATAAATACACGATTGAGACGATGTATGCATGTATTGCCTCTGAATTTGTGTCTGAATAGCGCTGGCTCTGTGGGCGTGGTCGCATTAGCGTACAATGAGCTGAATCACAGACTTCTGACATGGCTCTCTTTTCATACAGATCACATAAACAGAGAATATTTGTTTTTTGATTTGACTTACATGATTTAAAACCTGACATTTCATCGTTTCTTTAGACATAAGTCTCTTTTTGTGGCATTATTATTCACTAAGTTACAGTTAATTTTCTGAGAACTATCAGATTGGACTTCGTTCAGAGGGAGATGAGAGATCACGCATCATGTTAGTTTTCTTTATTTTACAAAAAGCACAACATTTTGTTTTTACTCTGAGTGTACACAAATAAAAAAAAAGATATTCAACAGATTAAAATGGTGTATAACTCTTAATTGTATGTGCAACATTGACAGAGTATTTTGAGTCTCTTTCACACTGGTAAGAAAAAAACCGAGTTGGTATCGCCGGCGATACCTCAGACCTCAGAGTGTTAAACACAGAAAAGTCAGATTTTCATGATATGTCCCCTTTAAAGTATTTTTGGACCTTGGAAATAAAATTAGCAACCTTTAAAATTGCATAATAGGGGCACTTTAAAAATTAAAATAGCAAAAGCTCAGACTAGTGTTATTTTGAGTATCATTAAGTTAATTCAGGATATTCTTTTTCCAAGTCATCTCAATGGTCAAAAGTGTCCCAATTTCACCTTACTGTTATAGGTTTTTATTTAATATTTTGAAATAGTTTTTAGTTTAGTTAAACTTTTAGTAATTTTGTTGTGAGAAAAGCAAATGACAAAATGTTAATCTTACATTTTTTAAGTCTCTGTAACTCATATTTATGGGATTGGGTGTTGAATAAATAATTCCGCATGCATTATAGAACACAGGCAATTTGTCAGTCAGGAGTCTTATCTCAGCGTTTGTCTCTCATCTCTCTTATCGCTGTAATATTTAAGAAGGCACTCTGGCGCATATCATCTTATAGCGATTATGTAAGCCTGAACCGCGGCTGAGCAAATTACAGCTTCATTCAGCACGACTCAACACTGCCCATTATAGTTCAAGGACCAGGGGTTACTCGCTTCCCTCGACACTGACTTGGAACATGCTGCTATATTTCAAGGCAACGAACAAGTTATTATTAGCCATAAATGCTATCGCTCCCTCATTCTCCGCACCACCGCTTGGCCTTGCTTTATTTGCTGAGTTGGCTAAATTTGTCTTCCCAAGACATAATGTAACTTTGCGAAAACCCAGCTCTCTTTTCATGAACTTTAAACACAAACAGACGTGATGTGTCTTCCTGGCTAGGAGTGTTCCTGCTCACTGTACTTCCCATGTCACACATCTTGGAGAGTAACGCTCACATGAAAATGAGACATTCTGCTCCAGCGTGCTGAAAACAATGCAATGAGAAACCACTCATGTTTAATTACACATAGTGAGCCTCATTCATGACCATTCAACACCAGAAGAACAAATATCTGTGCAAAACATTCATGAAACCATTTTAAAGAATGGTTTAAATGAACAATTTACACAGAACTCGGTTCTGTCCAGAGATTCAACGCAGTAGAGCGGTGACCCAACACATTTATATACACTTTCGTTCAAAAGTTTGTTTGTTTGGATGTTTGTTTATTGAAAGAAATTAATACTTTTATTTATCAAGGGCACATTATAAGCTTGTTTCCACCACTAAATAAAAAAAAAAAAAGGTAAGTGACATTTTTCTCAGAATTGCGAGATATAAACTCACAATTCTGACTTTATAACTTGCCATTTTGAATTTATAACTCAATTCTGACTTTATATCACACAATTCTGACTTTATAGCTCACAATGTTGACTTTATATCACTCAATTCTGACTTTATATCACGCAAATCTGACTTTATAACACTCAATTTTGACTTTATAACTCGCAATTCTGACTTTATATCTCAATTCTGACTTTATAACTCGAAATTTTGACTTTATAGCTCACAATTTTGACTTTATATCACTCAATTCTGACTTTATAACACTCAGTTTTGACTATAACTCACAATTCTGACTTTATAACTTGCAATTGTGACTTTATATCACGCAAGATAAAAAGTTGCAGTTACCTTTTTTATTTCATGCTTTCATATATATATATATATATATATATATATATATATATATATATATATATATATATATATATATATATATATTCATCAAAAGTGATGATAAACACATTTATAAGGTTACAAAATAATCCTGAAAGAAAATGCATCACCGTTTCCACAAAAAATATGAAGCAGCACAACTGTTTTCAAAATAAGAAATGTTTCTTTGGCATCAAATCATCATATTAGAATGATTTCTGAAGGATCATGTGTATGAAAATAGAACAGTTATTTTAAATTGCAATAATATTTCTCAATATTACTGTTTTTGCTGTATTTTTGAGCAAATAAATGAAGCCCTTTGTCTTATTGTTTGCTTTCCCAATTGATGTTATTTATTTACCATCACACACACAGATGGGTTTCCATGTTTTATAGATATAATGGTAATGGCTGCATTTACATTACATGGTTCAAGTGACCCAATTCCAATGTGTGGCACAGATCAGATATGACCCATAAACGTGTAAGCAGTAAAAAAGCACATGGATTCCAATATTCTCATATCAGTTTCAGGCCTCATTCATATGTGTAAATAAATCTTATATATAAATTGCATGAGCATTTGCGTCTGCCATGTAACTGGACAGATCGGATATTTCCCTGTCAATGAGAGTCAAACGTCATTGAAAAAGTGATGGTGGTGATTGATGTCACCAACCACGATCACATGACTCTTTTCAATAGCGTCCGATGATTTTTATAATGCACAAACTGTATATTATATCCCCTAACCCTTGTTTTTGGTCGTAAAAATAGGCTAATCAGCCATTTATTTATTTTTGTTTTGAAGTAAAATGTGATCTTATTAATTACAACATTGCTTGGCAAACATAATCAACCTGCAGTAATACATGCTCGAAGAATTATTTCAGTATTTTTAGTAATAAACAACTATTTGGTGCTCAAAAGATGCAAGACGCAGCTAAATGAGGATTGTGAATGACAGTTGACGGTCGAGCCGTCTTTGAGGAGAGGGAGTGAAACAAGATCCTTGAAAAGAGAGAAAAGACGTGTCTAGAGAGACATGCTGCAGTTTTGTGGATTCTCGGCAGGCAGACAGACACATGGCCTGCAGACGTGCTGGTGTTCACTTTAAGCTCATGACTCATGAGTATGTCTGCTGCAGAGGGGCTATCTGTGTCCCGCTCCGGCAAGCCTGCGTGTCCTACACATGTCTGGAGACGTGATACATGATCCAGGAACTGCCATCCAGAACAAGGCCTTAAGAATCTCAGCTGGAATCTGCCCTAGATTTGCCTCTCAGCATTTCAACTCCTTCTTAAAATGTGTGCAAGGCTGCTTTGTACTGATATTAGTGGTGTTTGTTAGGGTTAGCACTAGTACACTTCCAAAAAAGTGATTTTCTCACTTAGTTCTTTTGTTTTCCAGCACAAATATCTTAATATTCTTCAATTCTTCTATTAAGCTTAAGAAAGTTAGCGGAGAGCCAGTCTTTAATTTCAGCTAAACAACGGGACAAAGAAGGCGGTGGAAGAGAGTCAGAGGGTTTGGAAGACAGGTAGAGCTGGGTGTCATCAGCGTAGCAGTGAAAGTGAATACCATATTTCCTGAAGTGGGAGTAGATAGATAATGAATAGGAGTGGGCCCAAAACAGAACCCTGAGGAACACCAGTAGTGACTGTAGATGATCTCGATCTGAAATGCTTTAATTGGACAAACTGAGTGCGACCAGAGAGGTACGATATAAACCAGGACAGGGGTGTGCCAGTGATCCCAATAGAAACTAACCTGTCAAGGAGTATCTTGTGCGAGATGGTACCAAAGGCTGCACTCAGGTCGAGAAGGACAAGTATGGTTAATAAACCAGAGTCAGCTGCCAACAACAAGTCATTAGTGATTTTCACAAGAGCTGTCTCTGTACTGTGGTGAGGACATAAGCCGGATTGAAAAAGCTCAAACAGTTTATTATTGGAAAGATGGTCATGGACCTGTGTTGCAACACATTTTTCCAGGATTTTAGAGATGAATGGCAAGTTAGAAATTGGACGGTAATTATCTAGGTTAGATGGTTTCTTAAGGATTGGGGTAATAATAGCAGATTTGAAAGAGGAGGGTACAGAGCCAGAAGCAAGTGAACAGTGAATAATTTTAGTAATTAATGTAGATAATGATGGTATGCAGGCTTTGACTAAGTGAGTTGGTAGAGGGTCAAGCCAACAGGTAGTAGACTTGGATTCCCGGATGAGATCCAGTATCTCCACATCAGTTGGTAATAAAAAAGTAGAGAGAACAGCATGTGAAGACACTTGAAGGACTGAGCAACAGAAATTATGACCTGTATTACTAGCAAGTAATTGTTGGTGGATATGTTTAATCTTATACTCAAAGAAAGTCATAAAATTGTCGCATAGTGTGGTAGAATACATATCTGAAGGCAAATTATCCGGTGGTCGTAGAATATTTTTTACCACAGAAAAAAGTGATCTTGAGTTCCTTTCTCTGGCTCCAATCAGATTAGAGTAATAGTCAGATTTAGCTTTAGACAGTGCATCCTTGTAAAGTTGGACATGTTCAGAAAGCATTTGTTTATGTACATTGAGACCCGATTTGTCATGCAGACGCTCTAACCTTCGGCCTTTAGTTTTAAGTTGATGAAGTTCTGGAGTAAACCATGGAGCAGAATGATTAAAAGAAACAGTCCGGGTTTTCACAGGTGCATACACATCCAAAATCTCAGTTAGTCCATTGTTATAATAAGAAGCCAGTACATCAGCATCAGAAAAAATAGCTTCGCTGGAAAAGATGGCAAGTTCATCAGCAAAAGAAGACACATCAATGTTCTTAATGTTCCGAAATTTGATAGAACGACACAGATTTACCTTAAAGACTGTCAGTTGGGTGCAAAAGGACACAAGCAGATGGTCTGATATGGACAAGTCAGAAACAGTACAATTATAAGGAATTATGCCAGAACAGCAGATGAGATCGAGGATGTGCCCTTTACAATGAGTGGGCAAGTTAGTGAATTGCTGGATACCAAAACTATCCAGTCAAGATAAAAATTCACTTGTACTTGTGTTATTGACAATATTATTATCTATATGAATGTTAAAACCACCCAGCATGATAACATTTGGAGACATGGGACATAGGTAAGTCAGAAGCTCAGAAAGTTCAGTTAAAAAGATGGAATTGTTCTTAGGGGGGTGTTAAATAGTCATGAGAATGGTAGGAATAGCCCGTTGATTTTTAGGGCAATAGATTCAAATGAAGAGTATGTTGGCACAGTTAGCTCTGATATTTTCCATTTCTCTTTATGAAGTATTGCTAAACCCCCTCCCCGTCCAGTGGCGCGGGATTTACAAACAAAAGCATAACCCTGAGGAACAGACTGGTTAAGATGGAGAAAATCATCCTGTTTCTGCCAAGTCTCAGTTAAACAGAGGAAATCAAACTTACGGTCAGACAGCAAATCATGCACAAGAGGTCCTTTATTGGAGAGTGATTGTACGTTGAGTAATCCAAAAGAGAGATTGTTTTTACCATAATTTATAATTAAATATTTTTACCACTTTATTAGGTACACCTGTTCCACTGCTTGTGAACACAAATATCTAATCAGTCAATCACATGACAGCAACTCAATGCATTTAGACTTGATCAAGACGACCTGCTGAAGTTCAAACTGAGCATCAGAATGGGGGAGAAGGATGATTTGTGCATTAATTAAAAAAAAATTACACTTAGGTCCATAGAGGATAAAAATGTCCATTTTCAAAAACTGTCATAAAAATTTGAAGTTTCAGACTTAAGTTTGGTTTCATTTTAAAGAAGACCGTTGGCAGAAACAAGTTTAAAAAGTGAAATAAAAAAAAATAAAAAGGTTATAGAGGTTTTAGTTTTATATATATATATATATATATATATATATATATATATATATATGAAACATGTTGAACTCTAAAACGTGCTATAAAGCCATAAATCTAAATAAGGTGTGTTCCAAATTTGAGGTTGATATCTCAAAAAATGAGCTTTCAGTAAGATTTGTTTGGGCGCAGTACCAAATCTTCCTCACTAGATGCCAGCAAAGCTCAGAGAAAACCTGAAAAATGGCGCGATCTGTTTAAAAATAGTAAAAATTTTCACTTTGAAGCCTTGCCAAAAGAATGAAAGCCTATTAACAAAGATTGCATCATTTTTTAGTTAATTGGCCTTGGGATTAAAAATTGCAGTTCTAATGGCTTTCAATGGGGACATTTTTGTCCTTAAGGTCCTGAGAGGAACTATTTTGTGTAATAAGTGTAAAATAGATTTATTAAAGGAAGTGGGAGTGAAATAGTAAAATTCTTTTAAACATACACACTTGTGCCAAAATGCATGCACTAACACAGGCAAAATCATCAAATAAACAAAGCTGAAAAAGACAAAAATATCCATAATGTCGGACAAGGGTTAAGTGACTTTGTTGGTGTCAGACGGGGTGGTCCGAGTATTTCAGAAACTGCTGATCTACTGGGATTTTCACACACAAAAATCTCTAGGGTTTACAGAGAAAAAGAGAAAAAGAGCAGCAGTTCTGTGGGCGAAAATGCCTATTTGATGTCAGAGGTCAGAGGAGAACGGCCAGACTGGTTCGAGCCAATAGAAAGGCAACAGTAAGTCAAATAAACACTTGTTACAACCGAGGTCTGCAGAAGAGCATCTCTGAACGCTCAACGCATCCAACCTTGAAGCAGATGAGCTACAGCAGCAGAAGACACACTGAGGCTACAATTCACACAGACTCACCAAAACTGGACAATAGAAGATTGGAAAAACGTTGTCTGGTCTGATGAGTCTTGATTTCTGCTGTGACATTCAGATGGTACGGTCAGAATTTGGCGTGAACAGCGTGAAATCATGGATCCATCCTGCCTTGTGTCAACTGTTCAGGCTGCTGGTGGTGTAATGGTGTGAGGGAGATTTTCTTGGCACACTTTAGGCCTCTTAGTACCAATTGAGCATCATTTAAACACCACAGCTTACCTGAATATTGCTAATGACCATGTCCATCACTTTATGATCTTCTGATGGATACTTCCAGCAGGATAACTCACAAAACTCAAACCATCTCAAACTGGTTTCTTGAACATGACTAGAGTTCACTAAACTCAAATGACCTCCACCAGATCTCAATCCAATAGAGCAGCTTTGGGATGTGCTGGAACGGGAGATTCACATCATGGATGTGCAGATGACAAATCTGCAGCAACTGCGCGATGATATCATGTCGATATAAACCAAAATCTCTGAGGAATGTTTCCAGCACCTTGTTGAATCTCTGCCATGAAGAATTAAGCCAGTTCTGAAGGGTCCAACCAGGTACTAGTAAGGTGTACCTAATAAAGTGGCCGGTGATATTTAGTATTGCTTTTGAGCTAGATGTAGATGTATCACCAGCTCTAGCACACTGCTCTGTTGTTTGACTCTCAGGGACGGTCAAGGCCAGTGTGTCTGAGTCGGTCAGTGTTTTGAGAATCGAAGAGACTGTCTTATCAGTTGCTTCAGTCATTTCGATTATTATTTTTATTTTTTTCTGTGATAAGTTGTAGCGCCTGAATGTCTGTGCTACCACTGCCCAGTGCTGATAAAGACACCGAGCCTTTTTCTCTCTCTCTCTCTCTCTCTCTCTCTCTATGTGTGTGTGTGTCTCTGGTCAGTGCCATGGAGGATGAGAGGATGAAGGAATTCTGTTCTGATCTTAACAGCTCGTGGAGCTTGTGTGGACATGCTATATGAACAGTCTGACTGCAGATTGTGCTTGATAAGTGAGAGCTGGATTAGAAAACTGTGTGTGTGTTTATGGGGGATGGTGTGAGAATACATCACTGGCTCTCAGATTGTTTTGCTTCAGGACTCAGATTTCAAATTGGACATGAAGTGGCGACTCACCACAGCTTATTGTACAATAGTCAACACAAAAAAAAGTAATATTAAAAATGATATTATTGTCTTTAAAAAGTAACATTACTGCAAATTGCGTAGGCCCAACAATATGCATTTTACAAAGAAAAATGGTTAATGTTTTTTGGCACTGAGGTAACTGAGGCTTACTGTCTGTGCTCTAAGCCACAAATCAAGTAAGTAAACATTAAACAAATAAATAACTTTGTTCTCTTAAGAACACCAAACTCGTTGTGGATTTGATTTAAGGGAGTTGAAAATTCTTCTTCAGAAACACCATCGTGTCCACATTATCTGGTGAGAGGCTTGCTCTCTGTGCTGTGACAATGTCCCCTGCAGTGGAAAACACTCTCTCACTGGGGACAGATGTGGCTCGAATTCCAAGGTACATTTTAGCCAACTTGCCTAAATGGGGGAACTGGTTCTGTTTGTCCTTCCACCACATAAGTGGATTTGACTCCAATGAGAGGCTCTGCACTGCTCTGTAATGCTGCACCTTCTCATACACCACTGCAGACAAGGGCTTGGATGATGACGCTGCCTGTTCCATTGAAAAGAAGTCTCCAAACAGTTCAGCCATCATTGGTGCTCTTTTGGCTGGAGGAGGACAGTTACTGCAGCTTGAGGCTATCTCTGATTGCTCTTCCATTGAAGTCTGGGCCTAACAGACAAAATCCATTACACAATTGCATTTGCAACATAAAGTTAGATACAATGGAGGATATGAAATCCAGGGCAATTACACAAATAAAGTTAGTTTAATAAAGTTAAGTATTTATTATCTGACTATATTTAAATACTGACTTTAATTAAATAAGCCTAACTGATTTACACTGCACTTTATTTAATATATTAATATTAAAACAATCAAATACCTGAACAATCTGTGAACAATTGCAACATAATGTTAAATACAATGGAGGATATGAAAACCAGGACAATTACACAAAGTTAGTTTAATAAAGTTTAATATTTATTATCTGACTATATTTAAATACTGACTTTAATTAAATAAACCTAACTGATTTACACAGCACTTCATTTAATATATTAATATTTAAACAATCAAATACCTGAACAGACTGTGAACAAAATTCTCTCAGTCAGACTCTTGAAGATTGTGTCATGGGTGGTCTCATCAAGGAAAGGTAGAGATTTGAAACGGGGGTCGAGTGCAGTGCTCATATGAAGAAACTGAATTAGTGCCCTATCCGAATCAGGGTATCTGTCCTCGAAGTCATGTGCAATAGCAGCTTTGATGTCTTTCACTACTGTTGAGTCAGAGACACTGTGCTTCACGGAGGCCAGGATTCTGTGTTTCAATGGCACGATCATTGAAATAGTTGGCATCTGCTCAGTGCTCATGAGGGTAGTCACGGTTTTCAAAGGTTTAAGAACCTGGACCACATCCTCAGCTAGTTTCACATCATCATCAGACAGAGTGACGATGTCTTTAATGTTCTTCTTGACACTCTTGTCTGTTAATGCAGAGAAAACCGCAGCCTGCTGCTCAAGGTAGCGTTCGAGCATGTCGTGGCTCGAGTTCCACCTAGTAGCCACATCCTGGACCAGCTTGTGTAAGGGCAGCTGTAGCATCACCTGTTTCTCCTTCAACACAGCTGCAGCTGTTGTGCTGCGGTGGAAAAACGTGACCACTTTCCTCACTCTGCCGAGGAGTCGGGACATGTGGTGAACGCCCATCCCTCTCTGCACAGCCAGATTAACAGTGTGAGCAAAGCATTGTATATGCTGTGAAAATCAAGATGCTTCGACAGCATTGGCAATATTTCTGGCGTTGTCTGTTGTCACGGGAACGGGGCGTTTGTTCTGCTGATTTTCCAATCTATCACAGCCTCTTTAAGTATTTCCGATAAATGGTCGCTTGTATGGCTCTCATACACAGCGCGTGTTTGGAGGACGGGGTTTGCTATTTGCCAATCGGCCGTAATATAGTGGGCGGTTATGGTCATATAGCTGTCTGTGGCACGGGACGTCCATCCATCGGTGGTGATTGCGATGGATTCACCAGTACTCAACCATTCCTCCACCTTAGCCTTTGTTTTCTCCAGAAGTTTTGGTAGCACATTTTGAGAGAAATGCGCCCGGCTTGGTAATGCATAACGGGGCTCGAGCACACTAAGTAAATACTCGAATCCCTCGTTTTCAACAACCGAAAAGGGGCGTATATCCAGTGACATAAAAATTCCAATCGCATCTGTAATTTTTTGTGCTCGATCTGAATTGGCTGGAAACTTTGCTTGGAATAAACTAGGCAGTGTAGGCTGCTGCTGTTGGGTTGTTTTCTGTGCACGAGCTAAACTGATGTCGGGATGGTGCCTTAAGATATGCATCTGCATGTTGGTTGTGTTGCCGGCCGGTTGGGGAAGCTTCTTGAAACACTTACGGCAAATTGTGTGGGTCTTGTCAACTACACGATTGCCATCCTTGTTCTCCACCGGGTAGCTGAAATGTTGCCATACTGCTGACTTAAAAGTATTAGGAGGGTTTGTGATCTCTGGGTTGGTTGCCACGTTTCTTCACGTTCTTCAACTAGCTCGCGTGACGCGTCACATGATTGGAAAGCTTAAGGTATCACACGTAATTAGAGGACGCTTACAGATAAAATTAAAGAATTTATCCTCAACTAGTTTTGTGGTGTAGGTCTACGTATTTTATAATGTTAACTTCAAATAATACTTATAGTAATTTAAAAATGTGGTAGCATTGGATCTGGACAGGAAAGATAACTCTGGGAGTTGGAAGGGGTGTGTCACGATTCTGCCTTCTCACATCGCGATACAGGTTCGTGGACCTGCATATCGCGATTTCGGTTTCATATCACATATCGTTACAGCCCTAGTATTTATTACGTATTTCAGTCGATTTCACTCATCTCAGTATAGCAATATAGTTTGGGAATAGCCATGGCAATTTACTAACGTAAGCAAAGACTATAGAATAACACAAGACGTGTCACTCGTGTTGTTTTGAATGGGAGAAAGTGTAACGCGCAATATGGCGGAATAAGTCCCGCCTTCTAAATAAGAGCCAATCGCCGACTGGTAAAGTCATTGCGTCACTTCAGCGGTCGTTAGAATCACCGGTTTCTATAGAAACAGTCAGACGCATGCCTCCGAAGAGACGCGCAGAATAACACAAGACGCATTAGCATGCGCATTAGCTTGATCCAGCCTGAATTTTTTTTTTTTTTTTGTCATGATTCAAGCGTTTATGAGCTGGTTGTTGTTAGATTTCATTGGTGATTTCAAATATGAAATTTTATCGTAAGGTTGGCGAACAGTTTTGGAGAATTTGATGTTTCCCCATTCAAAGAGATTGCATGATGCCCAGGATGCCCGAGAGGCGTTTCAAAGATGGCCGCCGAGTGAAATGACTTGTCTTAAAGGGACTTTGAAGTAAGTCATGTGTAGTAAACGAAACTGTGCATCGATCTGCACCATTAATTACACTGAGACGAACAAAACTTGCAGGATTCATATTTAATAATAATAAATAATAATAATAATATGTTTTATTTATTTAAAAAAAAAAAATTAAAACTATTTAAACAGTCTTTTTGCAGTTTAATATTCACAGACACTATATTGCAATCAGAATAAAGAACTAAAGAATAAAAATAAAAATAAAAACTTACCATTCACAATAATTGGCTTGACATAGTTGATCCTTGAAATGAAAGTGAAACCAGCTCTTCCTCTGCGCTTAATCCTTTTCAGAATTATTCTTCACCACATCTCAAAACGATGAAAAGTAGCCTATATGAAACTGACCAAGCTTGAGGCATTTTTCTGAGTTGATGCAGGCGTTCACTCTCTGTTGAATGTATCACCTCAGAATTAGTGGATAATGAGCTGACTCGCCAACGTCTGACGTCTCTCTTTTCATACAGATTACATAAACAGAGAATATTTATTTTCAATTTGACTTACACAATTTAAAACCTGACATTTCAACGTTTCTTTAGACATATGTCTTATTTTTTTGTGATTAGTATTCACTAAGTGACAGTTCATTTTCTGTGGGAGTATCAGATTGGACTTCATTCAGAGAGGGAGACGACAGATCATGCATCATGTTTGTTTTCTTTATTTTGCAAAAAGCACAACATTTAGTTTTTACGCTGAGTGTACACAAATAAAATAAAACATTCTATAGTTTCAATTGATATATTACTTATATCTCTATGACAAAAATGATGGAGCATTTTAAGTTGATTTTGCTGCTATGTGAAAAAAATCCAACAAAACGCGCTGGCGTGTTTCCCGACTTCTAAGTATGAACATGACATGGGCTACACATTTTTAAATTGAATAAACAGCAGCAGAAATGTGAAGTTCAGTGGTTTCATATAGGGCTGTAAATAATGATTATGTCGATAATTAGTCTGTTGATTGTTCACTGTAAACCTTAACGCTCAAAATAATGAATTGGTTTGAGTAGCACAAACTTAAATTAAACAAGTTAGTTCATTAACTTTTGTGAGAATTTAGCACTTTTGTTTTCACAGAACTGATATATTTAGAGTAAACTGACCTGTTTCATTGTTTTGAGTTTTATGAACTTATTTATTTTAATTTAGTCGAACTTAAGTTTAACTGGTCTAGGATTTCTGTTTCCCAACATGCTTTGCCCATTGCACTCGAAAGGGAGAGTAAATGCTAAAGTTAAGTGTTATATAATGTTTTTTTTTTTTTGCAAGATTAATGTTAGGTGGGAGATTTAGTAGTGATTAATGTTTTGTTATGCTAATTTAGAAGAGTTTTGCCAACGTATTCAGGTTTACAGTGTTTCTGGATTTATGAAAAGCATGATATTATACATCCCAATATTAGTGAAGATGTGCTCATTCAATGAATTCTTTGAAGACTTGTTTGCTGTTGGGACGAGCTGAATCTCTAACATTTAGACATAAGAATATAACCCTTTGATGAAAGTTATGCGCTGGTGAAATCACCCACAGCAGAAGTAATCCATCAAAGCACCTGACAGGACGGCCCACATGAAACTGTTATGCTTTTTCTATAATGTTGTTTTTTTCAGTACTGTAGAAGGTTTTTATAATCAATAATCAAATACATTGTTGATTATTTTCATGCTTTTGACATCCAGTAATTCACCATACAAAACCCATGTTTATTTTAACTCCCTGAGGTCTGAAAGCGCGCCGGCGTGTTTTGCAGGTTTTTTTTCACATTGCAGCAAAACAGACTTAAAATACTCCGTCATTTTTTGTCATAGAGACATAAGTAATATATCAATTGAAACCATAGAATGTCTTCTTTTATTTGTGTACACTCAGAGTAAAAACACAATGTTGTGCTTTTTGTAAAATAAAGAAAACTAACATGATGCGTGATCTCTCCTCTCCAATCTAATAGTTCTCAGAAAATGAACTGTAACTTAGTGAATACTAATGACAAAAAAAATTAGACTTATGTCAAAAGAAACATTGAAATGTCAGGTTTTAAATCGTTCAAGTCAAATCGAAAACAAAAATTCTGTGTTTATGTAATCTGTATGAAAAGAGACACAAGTCCATGTTTCAGCTCATTATCCACTAATGCGGCCACGCCCACGGAGCCAGCGCTATTCAGAGGCAAATTCAGAGGCAATACAGGCATACATCATCTTAATCATGTATTTATTGTCTTGAAAAGTGTTTATCTGTATGTAAAAGCCATGGTTAACGACCTCTGGAAGATATGCCGTTAGTTCCTGATATGTCCTCTTCTTCTTTAGAATAATTTGTGGACTAAACGTGCACAGAGAGTGCCCTCCGGCTGCAAGTATGAATTGAAAACACCATTCCTGAAATGTCCTCTTCTTCTTTAAAATAATTTGTGTACTAAAGGTGTACAGAGCGCCCTCCGGCTGCAAGTATGAATTGAAAACACCAGCGCTCATAGTGATAACAATGAATATAGAATAAACTCTGTATAGAATAAAATCTGTACAGAAAATTGACAAACATATGAGAATCCATCAATATTTCTCCAAATGTGCATGCTAAAAACCTATAGTCAGACTCTTTGCATCACAGAAATACATTATATTTTAAAGAATATAATAGAATACCATTATTTTAAATTGAGCTGAGACATGATTACAGAGGTTTTTTTCACAGCCTACCTGACTGAAAGGCCTCATTAATATGCAGCACCATTAGAGGTTCTTTATGCGATTCTTTTGTTTTCTCAGGTGTAAATGATCCATTATCCACGATGATTCACGCCTCCACGCATACTGTGTTTCTTGACAAAACGTGTCTTATAAAAACTAAATCAATATATTGTGTTATATGAACAAGTAGGCATTATAATTTTTACATAATTTTGAAGCAAAAACTCTAGCCTACAACCTCCAATACCCATAAGTCTTGTGAACACAGATTTAATATATATTTTTGGCCTTATTTCAGTGACTTAAGTTTTTTGTTTTTTCAATAACGACGCATAAATGTTATTCCTTCAAAAATACAAACATGTACATACATGTTCCTCACATATTATGGTAGCCTAGTTTGTGCTGAATACAGTGTAATGACACTTTTGTCATTAATATGTTTATGAACAACTGAAAAAAGCACAAATGTCAGGGCATGTCAACACTTCTTTAAGCCCCAAATCAGCCTCAGACTCCAGAGGGTTAATTGCAAGTGAACCCGTATAACCCATAATCTGGGTTATTGTTGTTGTTTTTCTGTGTAGTTTTGTTCATGGTTTATGAGCATGAGGGCATGTCACATAACCTGTTTACTGTAGAGTTTGATTTGACATCTGTCACAAAGAAAAGACAGGAAAGGTTTATTATCGTTACAGTTTCTTATCCTTCCTTTTAAAATGGATTTTATTTAATTTAATTTATTTATTTATTTATTTTTACTTTTTATTTTTTTTTATTTTTGTGCTCATGAACCCCAGCTGGATAATGCTGTGATGCCTAAATTCACTTTTAAGCAAACAAACTATTTATTTGAGTGTTTTAATGCTCTCAAAGTGACGGCACTCATTGACTTGCATTATACGAATCACCAAATCTTTTTTACTGTACTACTGAATCTGAGGGTGAGTAAATAAACAGCAAATTTTCTTTTTTTGAGTAAACTATCCATTTAATATTTGCTATTTATTAGTTATCAATAGATGCCTTTATTGATTATCAGTATCACTAGACTGTCAATATCAGTGCACTCATAATTCATACAGCACAGGCCTCTTGGTGTTTTGCAGTCTTGTGCGCTCTGCATGAGCAGGCATGTAACTCGACTCCTCTAACACCTCCCTCTCCTTCTCCAGTTTTGGGTTTGTGTCAGCACTCCACTTCCTTCACAATGAGATACTTTCCACCTACAGAAATCTCAAAGTGTTGCACAGTCAGATTTCAGTACAGAACTTCATGTGAGACAGGACGTCAATGCATGACAGGCCGTGAGCTATCAATACAGTGAGTGTGGCATTTGAATGGGCCTCAGTTGTTTAAATTTTATTTATCTATATACTAGTCTTTCAAATTAGCTTAAATTGTTTTAATTAAATTTGTTTGTTTGTTTATTTATTCATTTATTTACTTTTCTTTTCAATAAGATTAAATTGTTTTTATTTATTTATTTGCTAGTCTTTCAAATTAGCTTCAGTTGTTTTAATTAAAATTTCTTGTTTATTTATTTATTAATTTATTTATTCACATTTTTTCATTTATTTATTTATTTATTTATTTGCTAGTCTTTCAAATTAGCTTAAATTGTTTTTATTAAATTTTTTTGTTTATTTATTCATTTATTTACTTTTCTTTTAAATAAGATTAAATAGTTTTTATTTATTTATTTGCCAGTATTTCAAATTAGTTTAAACTAGTTTGATTTAATTCAGTTTGCTTGTTTGTTTGTTTGTTTATTTGCTAGTCTTTCAAATTAGCTTCAGTTGTTTTAAATTAAATTTCTTGTTTATTTATTCATGCATTTATTTATGCATTTATTTATTTATTCATTTTTTTTCATTTATTTATTTGCTCTTTAAAATTAGCTTAAATTGTTTTAATTGAAATATTTTTTATTTATTTATTATTTATTAAATGTACTTGTTTTCGAATTACTTCCAATTGTTTTAATTTGATTATCTTATTTTCTTATTTATTTACACATTTATTTATTAATTTATTTTTTCATTCATGTATTTATTTATTTATTTATATATTTGCCAGTATTTAAAATTAGCTTCAACTAGTTAGTTTTAATTCAATTGATTTGTTTGTTTGTTTGTTTGTTTACTTATCATTTAAATTAGCTTCAATTGTTTTAAATGAAATCTCTTTATTTATATATTGTCTCACTCACTTACTAGTCTTTCATATTAGCTCCTATTTATTTGATTTTATTTTACCTGGATCATGAAATCAATTTGTCAATAGGGTATAACGTTGAACGTCACATGACCAAACCGGAAAACCTGTCTCATTGCATCCGCTTGTCAGAGAAAGTGTTAACAACAGTATGAACTGATGGCATATCTATGGACTTTTAAGGTAATCAGCGAAACGACCTAGTTCTCATTGTTATAGGTGATTTATTCTATTAAATATCTAAACGTTAGTGTGAAGAAGAAAAATGAAACAAAGCTTATCAATCTGCATATGCGGGGGGCATCAGTTATGCTCATCTGTGCTTGCTCCTTTTAAGATATGTTGAATAAAACAGCTCATTTTTTCATGAAGCACATACAAAAGACCTAAACCGGAAGCAATCTGATCTGTTTTACAGAATACGGAAGTTAGATTGCACATAACCCCTATGTTTAGTTTACAGAAAGAAAAAGAAAAAACATCTTTCCATGTCGAGGATGTTCTTATGAAAGAGTCTGAAAGTTGACATGAAAGTGAATCAATGCGTCGTCTCAGCGGGGGATTTCTGCACTCTAAAAAACGTCTTGTCCTGAAGGGCTGGTTAATCCTACAACACTAGGGTTGTAATGTTACCAAATAACTCTTAATGTTCACAAAGCCAAAAATAGTTTTTGCCGTCCTCAGCTCTTTTTCGGGAGACGGTCTGCAGTGGAGGTCACATCATCTGCCGTGAGATAAAGTTGTAGTTTTTCTCAGACCTCCCTGATGTTCTATCTATACTCCTTTATGCGGCTATTTTATCAGGAGTTTTTATTAGAATGTGGTGCTTTTTCTGCAGGGAAAAAAACACTTTCCGAGTTCCCAAGGCCACAGAAGGATGAGTCTAGAAGAGAACGAGATCTCCCTTCGAGTCTCACACGGACTCGTCCCTGGGAGGAAAGCAGACTCCGGAGTCTTATCAAAGATTTAAAAGAGCAGACATTAACGTTCGCTAACTTCACGGCTACAGCTGTTTATTAACAAAAAAAAAACAAAACAAACGTCACTCGGAGAAACAGCAGACGGTGTACGGAAGAGATTCGTGCTGAGGACAGCAGCATGAATTTCCACGCCAGAAGAGTCACATTGCCCGCTATCACACCTCTCTGCCTGCAGAAAAGGGTATGAACATTTATTATTTATGTTTTTTAATTTTTTGCAGAAATATCACATTAATTGGTAATGCGAGAGGTTTCATAGTTATTTGAACGATAACATTTTGTACTTCAGAATGGCTGCAAACAAAATCTCAGGTGGTCAGCTGACATTCGGTCATAATTTCTCGTTGTGTATTACTAGGCAAACACTTGCAGTGAAAGTTTGACAGAACTTATGTTTCTCATTTTGATCAAATGTAAATCAAATCTAAATTGGGAAATATATATAATAATTTATTAACATAACATGCATTTTATTTATTATGTGTGTGTGTATATATACAGTCAAACCAAAATGTATTCAGACACCTTGAACATTTCATTCATTAATGCAGTTTATTCACTATAGTTTAAAAAAATAGTAATAAAATATGATAAGATCTCAGAGTTAAACTGTCATAAAAAAAATATATCTTAATTATGTCAGATAACACAAGCAAAACATGGTCAGGTCAAAGTGTCTGAATAATTTTTGGTTTCAAATTTTTATTAATTTTACTGGTAGTCCACTGTATGAAGAATTTTTGGGTATAATTTGTCACAGTTTACTTTATTTTGCTATCCTCACTTACATAAATTAACTATAGTGTCCTGCACCCACATCAAAAATGACTGAATCATTTTTGGTTTGACTGTATGTATGTGTGTATATAATAATAATAATAAACTTTATTTTATATAGCGCCTTTAATAGTATTAGTATTAGTTAGTATTCTCAAAGCGCTTTACACATAATACAACGAAATAAACAGTCAATACACAATAAAGAAGATAGATAAGTAGTAAAAATAGTAAATAGATAGATAAATAGATACGAAATAGTAAAAATACAAATTACATATAAGCAAGTCTAAAAAAATAAGTTTTAAGAGAAACTTTAAAAACACACACATATATATATATATATATATATATATATATATATATATATATATATATATATTACGGCTGTCAATCGATTAAAAATTTTAATCTAATTAATTACATACTCTGTGATTAATTAATCTAAATGAATCGCATACATAATTTTTGCTGTGAAAGTATTAAATATTTCAATTCAAATGAATCAATGAATAATCAGCATTAGTGACATTAAATTCAGAAAATCTTTTATTATTATTTTCACTGTTCAAATAATGGCCATAACAATCAACAATATGGAATATATTGGGAGACATGGAGTGGGTCAGACATGATTTTGACCACTTCATGAAGTTTTGTTTGGTAGAAAGCCTTTCTTTAAAGTGAATTTCGTTTTGTAAAAATTGTATCTTAATTTTAATCAATGTTTCATCAACCAATTACCTGGATGTAATAAATAAGAAGCAAATATAGCAAAAAATATAATCATGACATGGAGGCACGGGCGCAATCACTGGCGCGTGAACTGGAACGCGCCTTACAGGCTAAATGAACCGAAACTCAGCGTATAGACTGCTTGCCTCAGAGACATGAGAAATATTTCTATAGAAAGCATGAATTTAACGACATGCTCGGTCGTACCTCCGGATTAATGTTAACTCTTGGATGCTTTGCATTGATGTGGTAGCCTACTTTAGAGTGGACAAACTCTATGCAAAATCCTTGCTGCAGACATTGCAGACGACTTTATTTTTATCAACACTTCCATCAGGCCGTTTTTTATAAGTAAATGTTCCAGTCAATGATCCAGGCAGCGCCAGCGCGTTCTCGTCTCCCTCCTTAATTTTACAGTCGAATGGTGGCTAGAACTGCTCCAGGTTCAAAGGTCAATACGGAATGGATTAATCTGCGTTATTTTTTTTAACGCATTATTTTATATATATATATATATATATATATATATATATATATATATATATATATTATAATTATATAATATATGTCTCGTGTTTAACCATTATAAGAGCCAGAGGCAAATCCCCGAAGCCCTGGCCAAGATGAAGCTGTTCTCGGCGGGTACTCGAGCACTGAACGGCCCCTGACGGCCTGGAGTTCACATCTCTGAAAACATCTAAACAAATTGTAAAATAGATGCTATGAATAAATAAGAGTCACATATTTTAGATCTAAACAAATACAAACTCTTAAAACTACATTTTGTGGTACAACAAGTGTAAAAAATAAAGTGGATTTGCTCGGCCGCCATGACAGTCGCTTCAAGCAGAGTGATACAAATGATGAAAAAATACAAGTGCTATTATCACTAGAATATCGCACAGCTCTCAGCCAATCAGATTCAAGAACCAGAAAGAACAGATGTGTGTGTGTGTGTATATATATATATATATACATATATTTATAAACTTTTATTTAAAAGTGATTAATCATGATTACTCAATTTGACAGCACTAATATATACTGTGTGTATATATATATATATATATATATATATATATATATATATATATATCCCTTATGTCATATTATTAACATATATATATATATATATGGGCAATTCCACGCAAAGGTCATCTTTACTATGAAAAAAAAAAGTTTTAACCAAAAGAACAAAACCCTTTTTAAATTGTCCATTTAGGTCTGTAATATACTGTATTAATGTGCTCTAACAGAAATTTTAAGAAAATTGCCTTGTTTATCCACAATATATGTGGTAAGTAACAATGCTTAAATTAAATTTTCAACCAACCATATTTCATGCTTTCAAAAAAGGGATCAAAGACCCCATTTTTTAAACTTTAATTTTAGCAGTAAGCATTGTGTAGAAAGATGGATACATGCCTGAGAAATAAATACACTCATTTAGTCATAACAGCACTGCCTGATGAATTTATAAGGGCTAGAATAAAGAGGTCAGGACGCTTCAGTGCTCTGTCACGTCCGTAACGTTTTAATGATTAAGTTTATGTCATATAACAATTATAAATGCAAATAACTTGAAACTTTATATGCAAAGCTAAATTATGTTTATGCTTATTAGGATCAACAATTCATTTCACTACGTTGCTGTGAACAACCATAATAAGCGTTACGGACGTGACCGTTACGGACGCTTCATATTAAATCCTATGAGTTTGCTTCTTTATATTGCTATCATCTGTTTCAGGCTTACCATATCAGAACATACCCAATAATCGCAATACTCTTTGTGCTTTGTTAGTTTTAATATGAAAAAGGTTTAACTTTCAAATTCAGTCGATTTTATTATTTTTTTTTTTTTCAAAAATTAAACAATAGATGTCGCTCTTTAATAGCCTACGGCGTGTGACAGATTAGCTTCTGCAGCGCCTGTAAGCGGCGGATCAGGCGCACATGAACCGATCTTCTCTTCCTCTTGCCAGAGAACGAAATATGAACATCAAAAGGTAGGCCTATATGATACAGTACAACTTATAGAAGAGCATTGTGTCTCATAGGACACTTCCCTCGGGAATTGGGATGTCGCGTTACCTGTTGGTTAAAAATGAATAGCCTAGCCTATAATGATCACAATCCGCGCGATCAAACAAAATGAAAATAATACGATTGCAATAATTTTGACTTGAAATAAAGTTTGATCATTTTGACTCAAGACTCCGCTTTAAACTCTGAAAACTAGACGAAAAAAACCGTGTGGTCATTCATACACAAAACATAAAACTGACATGATTGCGATTGGCAATAGTGTCAATCGGTTCACCTGACTGTGGGGAAAACATGCGATTTTAAACTGCTTTATGATAAACATTAATATTTGTCAATGTATTTTAGCATGCAGTTCTGTAAGAAGGAAAATCATGGTCTCTAAATTGATTCTTGAACAACGCACATGCTTGTCAACATGAGAAATAGGTCTAATCTATAACCTTTTGCAATACAGAGTATAACGTTACATTTGTATAAAGTTTAGTAAAAAGTTGATCAATTGTGGAGTCTTACCATACTGGTATCCCAGATTTCAATATTTGGTGGTGTACATGCTTGCTTGAGGTCTCTGTGAAAGTTTTAAAGCAGTTTTAAAGCAGTCTTCTGTGCCGCTTTCAGACCGGTCACATCCGTAACGGAAAACTGTCACATCCGTAACGTTGTTTTTTCCTCATTAATGCGAACACGAAAAATGAAATAAAATTATTATTTTATGCTCTGTGGAGAGCCAACCCTTCTTTATTCGGTGGGCAGTATTACTTTTGGTTTGCGCAATGTAATTCACAGAATTCTTAAAAAATATGTTGTCACCCAAAACTTAGTGACTTTTTTTGTCACGTCCGTAACGCTGTATATTTCCCTCATCTAAAAAATAAAACAGTTGAGTAGACTGACATTTTTCTAATGTCTGGACTCCTTTGGTAAGGGATTATGAATATATAAATAGACGGTTCAATATGTTGCTATTAAATGCATTCTTTGAGCATTTATATTTCAAGTTTTGACTCCAAATGTCACGTCCATAACGCTGGAATTGCCCATATATATATATATATATATATATATATATATATCCCTTATATATTATATATATATATATATATATATATATATATATATAATGTGTGTATATATATATATATATATATATATATATATATAAATTAATACATATATATATTTTATAGCTTTTCATTAATATTTTATTTATTTAAAAGATTTAATTGAGATCATTGTCCAGATTGTGTTCATTTTGGTCACTATGCCTTATTCCCATTTTTCCATTTGTGTTATTTATGAGTTTTTATGACTGTACTACTGTTATAAGATGTGGAAAATAATCATAATAAAGAATAAGCAGGTCTGTCTAAGTTTATGTGCCCCTACACTTGGTTTTTGATTGATTTCAAAACACTGATGCTAGTGGGGAAAAAAAACAACAACTTTAGATCCAAAACTATTAAGTTGCATTTATTTCAGTGTTGCAACATTCCCTGGTAAATTACTTCTGGAAGTGGATCCAGTTCATTGCAGATAATAGCTTGTTTTCACAGAGAATTTCTTTTTTCCATTTGTAATATAGAGCAGCGTTTTAAACACCTGTAAATGTCACTGGCAGGGATTTCTGATCTCCTCATCGTTGTTGTCATCACTGTATCCATTGCCAAAAGACACACTCTCTGCACTCAGTCGGACAGGCTAATACCTGCTGAGACGAGTTAAACAATGGCCTGACTGTAGTGTGCTGCTGAAAATACTGCAAATCTGACAGCTTGTGAAAGTGCTCTTGGAAAAGCCATGCTGATAAAATGACATTTGTGCGAGAGCTGAGGAAAGGTCAAGCACAGTGTTGGAGGTTTGTTAACATGCTGTGAGCGGCTCTCTGCAAATCTTCATACGCATGATTGTGGAAGGGAATAGTTTGGCTGATCACATGATATCTGCAGGAGTGAGTGATTTCATTAGTATTCATAGGTTTGCAGGTATGTAAATGTGCTTCTAGCACAAATAAAAGGGTTTACTATTTAACCCCTCAGAATGTTTCACCACCTACAGGGCTTATGTCTTAGATCATTCAGTGCCTATTAAACATGTCAAATGCACACTTATACTCAAAGACCTTTCAACTTTTCATTTTTAGCTTTTGAGGTTACAGTGTCATGTTGGTGGGACCTCATGGTCTGACTAGGTTGGCTGTCCATACATTGACTTTCAGTTGAATTATCTTTATTCTAACATGCTGCCTTTGAAACGCTCTCTTGACACACTGTCTGAATGACATTGCAGCTCATTTGCATAAACTCTGTTCAGACTTGTCCAAAGGTCGCTGGCACTAATGTTGCCTAAATAGCAAACACTCACTGAAGTCTTTTAAATTAGCTCCATTTATTTATTCATTTACTAATCTTTCAAAATAGCTTCAATAGTTTTAATTTGATCATTTATTTATTTATTTATTTACTAATCTTTCAAATTAGCTTCAATGGTTTTTATTTTATTCTTTTTATTTATTTATTTATTTATTTATTTATTTATTCACTAATCTTTAAAATTAGCTTCAGGAGTTTTAATTTGATTATTTCTATTTATTTATTTATTTACTAATCTTTCAAATTAGCTTCAATAGTTTTTATTTTATTTATTTATTCATTAATCTTTCAAATTAGCTTCAATAGTTTTTATTTTATTCTTTTTATTTATTCATTCATTCATTCACTAATCTTTCAAATTAGTTTAAAAGGTTTTAATTTTATTTATTTATTTATTTATTTATTTATTTATTTATTCACTAATCTTTCAAATTAGCTTCAATTTTTATTTATTTATTCACTAATCTTTCAAATTAGCTTCAATAGTTTTTATTTTATTCTTTTTATTTATTTATTTATTCACTAATCTTTCAAATTAACTTCAGCAGTTTTAATTTGATTATTTCTATTTATTCATTCATTCATTCATTCATTCATTCATTCATTCATTCATTCATTCATTCATTCATTCACTAATCTTTCAAATTAGCCTCAATAGTTTTTTTTTTATTTTATTCTTTTTATTTATTTATTTATTCACTAATATTTCAAATTAGTTCAAAATGTTTTAATTTTATTTTTTATTTATTGATTAATTAATTTATTCACTAATCTTTCAAATTAGCTTCAACATTTTTATTTTCATTCTTATTTATTAATTTATTCACTAATCTTACAAATTAGCTTCAACATTTTTTATTTGATTCTCTTTATTTTTATTTATTTATTTATTTATTAACTAATCTTACAAATTAGCTTCAACATTTTTTATTTGATTCTCTTTATTTTTATTTTATTTATTTGAGCTTTTTTAATTAATTAAAGGCTCTTTGTTTCAGGTAAGTTAAGGAGAGATTAAAATTCTCTATGCAAATAATTACATTCGTTCTTGACATTGATATTTATTTTAAAAAAGAGAGATAAAATGAATGACTTCCGGTAGCTTTGTGACTGCAATCCACTGTGAACATCAACACACCTTGTTGCGTACATGTGTGCATTGAACAATTAATCATAAATAATGCAAACAGAATGCCATTGTTTTCTGAACTTTGCTCTCATCAAATATATTGAGTATTTTGAATTGACTTTATATGTAATATTTCAAGTATGCATAAATAAGCACAGTGAAAATCACTTATATTTATCTTTAAATGCATCAGAAATGGAAAAAAAATAGTAAATGTGTGAATTGACTGATACGAATGAGATGAGGATGATGGATGATAGATGGAAGGAATGTGATGTAGATGTGAAGCTCTGTGTTTCTGATAGTCTGCAGCTGCAGAACAGCAGTTCAAGGTTCATTCAGGCTGCTGAACTGCTCTTTATGTTCCCGTCCTTGAGCCAGCGAGTCTCATGCTGTCTTTAGTCGTGTCACAATATTTATGAGTTGAGCACACATGAACCACCTCTTTAAATTAAAATTACTAGTGGGAAACCCAGACTTCCCGGGTTAGGTTGGGTCAATTACTAATCATGGTGGAAACTGTGAATTTTGATTGTATACTTTATTTTAAATATGTATTTTTTATTGTTGATGATATTTTATTTGGTCCAACAAGAAGCATAAATGCATGCAGTTTATTGTTTTATGAAAGACTACAGGAGAACTGGTTTTCACAAGGAGACTTAAGTATGTACATCTCACATGTTTCTCCTAATATTCCCACAAATGAGCCAGTTGTTTACATACAGAAAGCATAAATAAAAACATTTTGTTTTGGGAGAATTTGATGAGAAATGTTCATATAGCAGACTTTGGTATCATGCCAAAACCAAGCACAAATTGAGACTTTGAGATGATGGCTCGTAAAAGGAGACACATGTAAGATTAAATCTGAGAAACAGGAGACTTCATCAAAGGCTCCATTTAAACTACATTTAATCTTGTTGACGTCTAGGAGAAACAACTGAGATAGCATAGTGGAAGTGAGATAGTGTGTGCCCCAACTTGCATTTTCTTGCAAAAAGATTTTTAACTTACGCTAACCTCCTAATCGACTTCATTTTTAACTAATCCGAACAAATGTTTGCTAAGAGTTCATTTGGGTGAGGCGGGGTGGGTGCAGAGTCTCTCATGGTGCTTTTGATTTCTTTTTTAATCTATTCACTAAAATGTTAATAGTAGCTAGTAGAAAATCTGACAAATCTTTGAATTAGAAAAATCTTTGAAATCCTTTTATGCAAGCATTTACAGTGAATAAGTGCAGACATCTTTAAAGGGAACCAAACAGGCCATTTGGGAGTTGGTCTGAATACAATTCACTTTAATGTCAAAAATGACTTTTGCATGTACCTGGCCTTATCTCATCTTTATCTTGTCTTTTGCAGCATCTAGCCTGGGTCTTAAATGCATTTTTTCCTTTCCGTTACACTGCAAACAATGTCAAATGTGCTGCAAACAGCATTTCACCTGAAATGAAAACTCATTATTTTCTAAATGCAGATTATAGATCTTATCGTGAACAACTCATTTGTGTATATGTTGTATATATATATATATCAAAATGTCATAACTTCTGGTGAAAGTGACTTCTCTTTGTTGATGCAGGACCCGCATCCACTTTTACAGGGTTGCTTGATTATGATTTTACTTTTTAACTTTAGTTAGTGCGTAATGTTGCTGTTTGAGCATAAACAACATCTACAAAGTTACGGCGCTCAAAGTTCAATGCGAAGGGAGATATTTTCTTTTACAGAAATCAAGGGACTACAACAAGCTTCTTCCTGGGTTAGTGACATCACAAACCCCAAAATTTACATAAATTTCCACAGCAACTACATAAATTTATCCAATAACCATTCAGAAACGTCCAGTTTCATTCTAAAAGTTGTAACTTCTTCCTGAGTCTCTCCATCAGTGTCGACTCCGGTTTGAACAATGTAAGGCTGAACACCGTTACTGACAATCCTCATTTTGTCTGCGTGAGATTCTCCAGCTTTGTTGTTGTTGAGCTGTTAAAGCTCCGCCCTCTTCTGGAAAGTGGCAGCTCATTTGCATTTAAAGGGACACACACAAAAACTGTGTGTTTTTGCTCACCCAAATAGGGGCAAATTTGACAAGCTATAATAAATGATCTGTGGGGTATTTTGAGCTGAAACTTCACAGACACATTCTGGAGACACCAGAGACTTATATCACATCTTGTACAAGGGACATTATAGGTCCCCTTTAATGGTACAAAGACCTCTTATATGTCAAAAGATCAAGGCAAATTTAAATATCTCCCCTTTAAGTGCATCTCAAAATCCATTAAGCAACCAGTTCATTGAACGAAGTGCCCACCTACATTTATTTCTTTTATGATAATCTATTAGTTTTGGATATGCATCACAATACGGGAGAATAGATCTGATGCTACTTTCGTTTCATTGCAACTGTAAGTCAAGTCGCCTTTATTTCTATAGCGCTCTGTACAACACAGATTGTTTCAAATCTGCTTCACATTGATAAACAGGAAAATAACAATGTTGATTCAGTTAAGTTTAGTGACTGTAAAATTCATCATGAAACGAGTTCAGTTATAAGCTATGGAAGCTTGTTTCCACCAAAAAATAAATAAATAAAAAAGCAATTGCAATAGTAATTGCAGCTTTTTATCTCACAATTCTGACTTTATGACTCTCAATTCTGACTTATGCAATTGAGAGTTTATATCATGCAATTCTGAGAAAAAAGTCAGTTGCTAGATAAAAAGTCACAATTATACATTTTTACCTATTTTTATTAAATGGGGGGTGTAATGCTATTTCATGAATTCTGACTTATTTACACTGTTAAAGAGTTGCATTCTCATGCTAAACATGGCCAAAGTTTCAAAACAAGAGTTGGACGTATGACAGAGCATTTCTGTGCCAAATATACAACTTCCAGTTGTGGACATGTTTCTGTATGTCCCTTTATCATGCAATAAAGGGTGTAATTCCTTGTTTAGGCACTTCTCCCTAATAATTACATCAGCCAGAGTAAGAGCAAGAGCACGTCCATCAACATGTTTGGTTCGGGGCACGGAAGCCGCGAGAAGCCTCCAAAATGAGACACAGCTCCTGTCACTGAAGGAGTATGTTTTTGTTTGTCACCTTCAGGAGCTCGGCTTTTTTTCAGAAAGACTCGGTTTAGCGTATCTATCTTTTATAAAAATGATAAAACTAAAGACTTCGGAGATATGAAGGATGCAATATTACTCTGTATGCACATGAGATTGGCAGAAACTGTGTGTGATACCCCGCCTTTAAGTGGTGGAAACAAGCTTCCATAATAAGCAGCTCTACAGATGGTAATAGTGTAGTTTTTTGGCTGAAGTCAGACCAGTGTTGATTCAATTCAGTTCAGTAGCAGTGCTGATGTTGCAAAATTCTTCAGTTTTTAAAATAAATAGATTCCGCTATAAATTCCTTAAAGGATTAGTCCACTTTTAAATAAAATAATTTACTCTCCCCCATGTCATCCAAGATGTTTATGTCTTTCTTTCTTCATTCGAAAATAAATTAAGGTTTTTGATGAAAACATTCCAGGATTTTTCTCCCTATAGTGGACTACAATGGCCTCCAGGCGGTTGAAGGTCAAGGACATTAGCGTAAGCTTTTTGAAGAATGCAGAAAGCGGAAGCACGTGCAAGACGATAATATGTGTTTATAAAGCATATACAGTTGTATTTTTTTTCGAAAATGACAGATCGTTTCGCTAGATAAGACCTTATTCCTCATCTGGTATCGTTTAAAGCCCTTTGAAGCTGCACTGAAACTGTCATTTTGACCTTCAACCGTTTGGTGCCCATTGAAGTCCACTATAAGGTGAAAAATCCTGGAATGTTTTCATCAAAAACCTTCATTTCTTTTCGACTGAAGAAAGAAAGACATGGACATCTTGGATGACATGGGGGTGAGTAAATAATCAGGAAAATTTTATTTAAAAGTGAACTAATCCTTAAAGTCTGTGGTGTGACTTGTTTATGCCAGGTTCACTTTATCGCACATGTGCCTAGTATTATTGGTAATATTATAATCAGTATAATATGCCGGACTGAGACTGAGACAATATTGAGATCTTAGGACACATTGGCACATGGGACAGGAACAGTATGAACGCAAAGGAGTTCACTTTTTAGTCCACTTTTCGAACATCCAGCATATTTATCTAGCGTTTCTTTAATATCACATTTTCTCTTGTAGGGCGCTGTAGCGGGCACTCTTTAACTTTACCGTCTATTACTCATTTACCTTTAAGGACTGTTTATATTTACTCTGATAAGAAAGCAGCAAGAACCCTGCTCATTTTATTACCTTGTGACTTTAACAGGTTAGGTCTGGTAATGCTTGTTAGAGAGATTTATGGAGCCTGTCCTCGAGAGGGGTTTTCCTCCTCCTCTCTGTCTTTTTTGTGTCTTGTAGGTCTCTCTTACTGATTAAACAGTGGATCGTTTACCTCATTTGGAGATGATGTCACTGTGGGAGGCTGTGATTGGCTGAAAGGGTTGCTAACCCCGGCCCTGCTGGGGAGCATTGACCTCCTTTTCCTCTCTGAAAGAGGACTGGCGTGTCCTCCCTAGTCTCTACCAATCTGCCTTTCACATACACACTCTCTCTCTCTCTCTCAACCCCCATCTATTGCTCTTTCCATATGCCTTACAGGGTCCTTCCTGTTCTGCAGAACCTTTACTCTGTAACTTTGAAGAAATGAATATGTTTGTCTTGCTATTTAAGAAACTATTTTGATGAAATATTTTTCAAAATATATGATCTGGTCAAGCTCAGACACTTAAACTTTATGAGTTATGACCAAAGTTAGTCATCTGTTTTCTCTGAGTCTTGTGTTTTTAAATGCTAAAACTCTTTCTGTGTGATTGCCCTTTAATGTGCATTATTCATCAGTGTACACTTTACTTTTGGATCTCATCATGAAAGCTCACCATAGCTATTTTCTAAATGGATATTATTGTAGTTAATTCGTGCATTTGTTTGGGCATTCTATCTCTATATCTACCTCTATCTCCCTATCTATTGTTCTTTCCATTTTCCTTATGTGGTCATTCCAAGAAACTTTATTCCTGCTTGAGAAGAAAATGAAACGCACGATCAGGTTTTTACCGCTCATTTGCACGTCATGTCAATGATATCATGTCAGCCAGGTCGGGACTCGGAGTGTGCGACTGGAGAATAACTCTCATTAAACGTAAGAGAAGAAGGTACGGGGGATGGTTGAGGTGAAGTCTGTAGGGAGAGCGGGAGAAATTCTAAATCAATACAAATTTATGGTAAGAAAAAAAAGGTCTAAGCTGCAGGAACCCAATTTAGGACAAAGGAAGAAAAAAGAAGAGGGGGAACGTGCAAAAGAGGCATGCATGCAGCTATCACCCATCTCGTTATAATATTATTCATATAATAAAATAGGCTCATTTATTTCTTATGTTATGTGCAGTTTGTTTTGCAATTTTTATTAATTTATTTGCCTCAATTTATAATAATTTAAAAATATAAAATAGCAACATTTTATGTAAAATCCACTTTTAAAAAAAAAAAGATCTACTTCATGGTGATAACATGAAAAATGTGCTTTGGTTTAGTGGACGATTGCTGCCATCTCTTGGAAAACAAACACTTTAAAAAATAAAATAACATAACTACAGCCACTAGATGGCTGCAGAGGATTACTCAATGGTTTTTCATTTAGATTTATCTTTAGACATTATAAAATCAGTGCTATAATGTAGCAGAAGGGGTAATTTACACAGGAAAACTCTATAAAATATTTCTGTAAAACAGCTTTGAAACGATATTTATTGTGAAAAGTGCTATACAAATAAATGTGAATGAATGAACGAATGAATGAATAAACTGATTATCAGTTAAAACATTATCCCCCCAAAAAAACATGTTTTTTGGGTCGGAAAAGAAAAATAAATACCTGTGTTCACTTAAAGGGACAGTACACTGTAAATTCTGTCATTATTTATTTAGCCTCACGTCAATCCAAACATGTAATGCTCTATTTTTTTTCATGCAGACCTTTCCATGCTACATTGATTGTGACTTTAGCCCAAAATATACTTCTATTTTTACGTGACCGTACAGCGCGTGTGATGCGAAATTCGTCATCAGAAGAGTATGTGCACCGACAGATTTTTGTAACCGCGCATACTTGTACGCTCAGGTCGCACATGCGCGTGTCATTTTTTTGCAGTAATTAGTTTATCCACAGTGTGGCAACCGTGACCTGGAGGCATCGATTCACAAGGTAGTCAAAGAAAAACTGCATAAACAGAACAGACCGGAATGCATGCAAGCTACAGAAACAATGGAGGCCTACATAGACAAGAGATTGTGTGAAGAGGTCAGAAAGTACCCTCATTTGTACAACTCTAGCATGAAAGAACACAAAGATGTTTACGTGGGTTTTAATTCATGGCGAGAGATTGCTCAAAACTGTGCATGTGTTGAACACATGTGAATGCATACGAGTCAAAGGAAGTATACTTTGCAAGGCTGTGCGTTTGACTGTGTGCATTCACTGGCATATGCATAACAAAAAACGAAGTATACCCAGGGCTTTAGTCTGTCAAGCTCCAAAAAGGAAAAAAGCGGCATAAAGAAATCATAAAATTAGTCAATGCTGCTTGCAATACATTCCAAGTCTTCTGAAGTCAAAAAGACCCAATTTTAAATAATTATTGTTTATGATTTCTTCATTTGCAGTACCAGAATTGGTAAGTGACATTAAAACACCATTTTTAATCAAAACATAAATTAAATTACTCAAAATGAAACTGAATTATAAAAATAAAGCAATAAGATTAAATTTTTTAAGCCCCAAAAACTAATACAAAATGACTAATGAACATTACAAACATTACTAAAACTTAAACTAAAATTGAAATTAAAACTAAAAATATAAAAATTAAAGCTGTGTAATTCAAAATATGAATAAATACTATAATTCTGTATAAATAACATTGAAGCTGCCATCGAATGTTTTTTACAAGATGTAATATAAGTCTAAGGTGTCCCCTGAATGTGTCTGTGAAGTTTCAGCTCAAAATACCCCATAGATTTTTTTTAATTAATGAATTTAACTGCCTATTTTGGGGCATCATTAGAAATGCGCCAATTCAGGCTGCGGCCCCTTTAAATCTCGCGCTCTCCACCCCCTCCTGTGCTCTCGACTCTATCATTGCATAAACAAAGTTCACACAGCTAATATAACCCTCAAAATGGATCTTTACAAAGTGTTCGTCATGCATACTGCATGCATGCATCAGATCATGTGAGTAAAATATTTATTTGGATGTTTACATTTGATTCTGAATGAGTTTGATAGTGCTCCATGGCTAAAGCTAACATTACACACTGTTGGAGAGATTTATAAAGAATGAAGTTGTGTTTATGAATTATACAGACTGCAAGTGTTAAATAATGAAAATAGCGACGGCTCTCTTGTCTCCATGAATACAGTAATAAACGATGGTAACTTTAACCACATTTAACAGTACATTAGCAACATGCTAACGAAACATTTACAAAAGACAATTCACAAATATCACTAAAAATATCATGATATCATGGATCATGTCAGTTATTATCGCTCCATCTGCCATTTTTCGCTATTGTCTTTGCTTGCTTACCTAGTCTGATGATTCAGCTGTGCACAGATCCAGACGTTAATACTGGCTGCCCTTGTGTAATGCCTTGAACATGGGCTGGCATATGCAAATATTGGGGGCGTACATATTAATGATCAAGACTGTTACGTAACAGTCGGTGTTATGTTGAGATTTGCCTGTTCTTCTGAGGTCTTTTAAACAAATGAGATTTATATAAGGAGGAAACAATGGAGTTTGAGACTCACTGTATGTCATTTCCATGTACTGAACTCTTGTTATTTAACTATAAATTCAATTCTATTCTAGGGCACCTTTAAAATAATCAACACAGCAATGGGGAAGAAATGTCATTTTCAACAGCGTACCGTTTGAAATTATTAAATAATGACACCATTTTATTTTTGAATGAATTGTACCTGTGATATTATGATTAAATTGAAAAAACTAATATGATTTAATTTCATGAAAAAAGAGACTCACTTTCTCATTCTCTCTCTCTCGCCCTCCACCCACCTTGTGCAACTTCAGTCCGGGTTGACCCTTCGGGTCTCACATTTAACCAGCAGTTTTCTAATTGCTTGCTGGGATTTATGCAGAGGGCAGGGGCCTGTCAAGACAGTGTGAATAGGTAGGTGGGGCAAATCTTGTGACTTTTCTGCCTCCCTCCCCCTCCGGTGTGTGCACGCGGGGGGCAGACGGAGTGGGACTCACCCCCACTGGATAAACGGTGGCAGGTGATTGGACAGAACCATGGTGACATGCAGCAGCGGAGGCTGCACTGAGCGTGCTCTCTCTAATTACCTCATTTGAGCTCGGCTGCAGACAGAGAGGAAGCTCGCTGCTCCCCGGTAGACACTTGCGTTTATGTTTTATGTTCACTCAACTCTTGAGAAATGCTGTGCACTCAGCCCTACATAAGCTGCCGAGCTAGTCCCAAATCACAGCCCTGCCTGCCGCCCAGCACAGGGGTAAGTTGCGCTGAAACGCCAATTTACTCGTTTATTTTATTTTATTTTTTCATGTATGTGTGCGTGTGAAATCGATGCGAGGGGCTTGTAATGCTGCTCTGTTTTTCTGCGGAATCATTTGAAAGCAATTCACCGAAACTCCAACAGCTCTAAAAGGAGATTATATTGGGTCCTTCAGCTCATCATACGAGGATATGAGGCGTAGCAGGGAACTCCAGCGCTCATGAAAGGGAACATTCATGACTTGTCCTGCAGCACAGGCTGTCTGCACTTTGAATGAACGGGTTGTTGCATACTGTATATAGGACATCAAGTGAAATTTAGTTCAAAATGTCCTTGTGGGATGGTAAAGGAGTGTGTGTATGTAATGATCATCACTAGAAAGGTAAAATGGCAGTGTGACAGATTAACTCGTTTTTAAAGTTACCTCTTCCTTTGCATGATTGTGTTCAGAATAACATGCTATTGCTATACTGTGTCAACTGTGCACAGTATATGTGAATTTTCTGACTATATTTGTTAAAAGGTTCAGTGTACCGCAGAGCTTATGTGGGGTACTGTATCCCACAATGCAGTGTGCTTGATTTGACCTTCCATTTTCAGCATGATGAATGAATCGGAAATGACATCTGCATCTCTTTCCTGCTAAAAGTTAAATTTTTTTATTGTACACACAATTATATTAACTGGGTGGCACAAGGCAATGTGATGAGGTCATGTGACAGCCACTGTTTAAACTGTTAAAAATCATCCTATTAGAATTATTTCTGAAGGATCATGTGACACTGAAGACTGCAGTAATGATGCATCACAGGAATAATTTACATTTTAAAATATATCCACATAGGAAATGGTTATTTTGAATTGTAATAACATTTTTTGATCAAATAAATGCAGCCTTGGTGAGCAGAAGAGACTTCTTTCAAAAAAAAAAAAAAAAAAAAATTCATTTTTTTTACGTTTGTAGACCTTAAAATTTTTGTGACAAGTTGGGCAGGGCCAAGAGCCGTGGCTCAATCATGTCACGGCATCCCTTCACTCCCACAGTTCTCAGCCTCGCCCAACTCATCATAATGTTAATTACATACAGTTCATTTACATAAACATCACATTCAGATCTTAGTTAAATGTTAGATAGCATGTACACACATGCTATTATAATTATCTAAGAGACTTTCATTATATACTTGCATGTATATAATCAAACAACATACAGTATATGTGGTCATGAGAGTTTTGCAGCCCATCCTCAACCTAACCACAGGCTCTGCTCTTCACCACAATGGTAACCCTACAAAACTAGCATGACATTAAACACTAACTTATGTCTCCCTATGTTAATCTTGTGCATAAACACACAAAATAACTCTTAATTTCAACATTTATTTATACAATCTGATGCAAAGCATGCTGGGAATTAGAAATTTGCTGCAACTCAGCTTAATCATATTAAATGGTTAGTTCACCCAAAAATAAAAATTCTGTAATTACTCATCCTCATGTCATTCCACACCCGTAAGACCTTCGTTCATCTTCAGAACACAAATTAAGATATTTTTGATAAAATCCAAGTGAGGCCTCCATTGCCAGCAAGATAATTAACACTTTCAATGCCCAGAAAGCTACTTAAGACATATTTAAAAGCTTTATTAGAAGCTTTACGAATCTTTTGTTTCGAATTAGTGGTTCGAAACGCGTATTAAACTGCCAAAACACGTGAACCATGTCTTTAGTAGCTTTCTGGGCATTGAAAGTGTTAATTATCTTGCTGTCAATGCAGGCCTCACTGAGGCCTGCATTGGCCTCATTTTATCAAAAATATCTTAATTTGTGTTCCGAAGATGAACGAAGGTCTTACAGGTGTGGAACTAACCCTTTAAGTTCAGCTTACTACAATGAAATGTTGAGTTCACACAACTTTTTTCTATGAAGTACAATGAACTTTAATTATTATTTGGGTGAATCAAACTCATTTAATTAATTTCACTGTTCCATTTGAATACAGTCAAAGCCTCATTCTGGTTTAATTTGTTGCAGGTAATCAAAGTATACAGTGAAGACAACACCAGCCGTGCAGTGGAGGTGCCCAGTGACATCACTGCCCGGGACATATGCCAGCTGTTCATCCTGAAGAACCACTGCATTGATGACCACAGCTGGACCCTGTTTGAGCAGATCCCACATCTGAGTATCGGTAAGCTTCTCTTTCCTGAGTCAACAAGCATCTGAACAAGAAACAAATGCAGCAAAAAAGTGCAACAAATGAATGAACAGAATATTTTTGTCAAAAATAAAGGGCATTTCATCATCCATTTAAGCTGATTATTGTTAGGAGGATGTACATTCTGATTCTGAAGAGGTAGAATCATAAAAGTCCATGGGCCAGATTTACTAAACAGGGCAAATTAGCATGAGAGCACAATTCCAAAAAAAGTGGTTTTCGTTTTAATGTAGTAAGTAAGTTTGTTATGTGCTTTTGTCCTTTTTTTCTTTGTTTTAGTCATTTTAATACTTCAACTTATTTTATTTCAGTTTTATTTAGTTGTTGCCAAGGCAAAATTTAAGATTTTTAAGTTTAAGTTTATATGCAGTATATATTTATATTTTATTTTATTTCAGTTTAACTTTAATTAAAGACATTTTTTAAATAGCTTTAGATTTAGTTAAAGGGTTTGTTCACCCAAAAATGAATATTCTGTCATTTATTACTCACCCTCATGTCGTTCCACACCCGTGAGACCTTCATTAATCTTCAGAACACAAATTAAGATATTTTTGATGAAATCCGATGGCTCAGTGAGGCTTGCTTTGCCAGCGATGACATTTCCTCTCTCAAGATCCATTAATGTACTAAAAACATTTTTAAATCAGTTCATGTGAGTACAGTGGTTCAATATTAATATTATAAAGCGACGAGGATATTTTTGGTGCGCCAAAAACAAAACAAAATAACGACTTATATAGTGATGGCCGATTACGAAACACTGCTTCAGGAAGCTTCGGAGCGTTATGAATCTTTTGTGTCGAATCATGATTCGGATCGAGTGTCAAACTGCTGAAATCATGTGACTTTGGCGCTCTGAACCGCTGATTCGACACACTGATTCATTATGCTCCGAAGCTTCATGAAGCAGTGTTTTGTAATCGGCCGTCACTATATAAGCCGTTATTTTGTTTTTTTTGGCACACCAAAAATATTCTCGTCACTTTATAATATTAATATTGAACCACTGTAATCACATGAACTGATTTAAATATGTTTTTAGCACCTTTATGAGAGAGGAAGTGTCATTGCTCCCTATGCAGGCCTCACTGAGTCATCGGATTTCAACAAAAATATCTTAATTTGTGTTCTGAAAATGAACGAAGGTCTTACGGTGTGAAACGACATGAGGGTGAGTAATTAATGACATTATTTTCATTTTTGGGTGAACTTACCCTTTAACGATTAAATCATTGATCTATCCTTGGCGCATTGATGAGAGTTCATGAGAGCAGTACCGATGTAAGATTCATGAATGATTTGTTCTTTTGAATGAATCACTTGATCCAATTCACAAAACTGGTCTGAATTATTTATTCACGAGTCAATTAGTCTCTCAGTTCCTGTTTACACCTGGTATTAAGATGCGTTTTGGTCGATCGGATCACAAGCGGACGACGCTAAATACAGGGGTCTAAAATGTTTTGTGCTACTCCACTTTCAACAACTTCCAGAGGAAGTCGAAAATGCATTCGACTGAATTGCTATCATAGTGTAGATGCTCATGTGGTCGAATGAGTTTGAACAGTACAAAAGGCCTCCTACTCTTTGGTTTGAAGATGAAAAATGTACCAAGCATAATGTTCTCTCACCATTCCTGATTTCTAACACGCACTCAGCGTTCGGACGGTCTTGTGGCTGTCAGAGCGGAAATGAAAGCTCAAAAAGATGTTCTCGAAAGCTGTTCTCTGTATGTTTTTATTTTGTCCATTAGATCGAAAAAATATAGCTTTAAACCCCCATAGACCCTCCCCTCAAAGAAATCAGGACAGAAGTAGTTGAAAATGGAGACAAGGTGTCAACAGGAATGTGTCTCCCTCGTCCACTTGTGATCCAATCGGCCAAAACGCATCTTAATACCAGGTGGAAACAGGGCCATAACTCTAGCCTGATGAGAAGCGATTCTGATGCAGTAATTGAACACAGGCTTTGCACGCTGGTTTCCAGATTGGTGTGACTGTGCCCAGACATTCAACAGCCTCCGTCTGCTCACATTCGAGCAGGGTGTTCCTCTTCCCGGGGTTAAAGATGCCACCTGCATTATTTATCTTCTTGGTAACATGTCTCATTGCTGGAGTTTCACACAGGTAGCAGTGGGAACACTTGGCAGGATCCCTGTGTCATGATGTCTCTATTGAGAACAGCTCAAATTGGGAACTTGAAGCATGTTATTCCCTAATGAGTGAGACTAGGGAATAGTTGGTGATTACCAGTTTTAATATGCAATGATTTTCATGCACTTTTTAGTGGGCCATTAGTTTCTTAAAGATGGTTATATTTGGCCGTTGTCCAATAATCAACTAAGAAATCTACTAGCAACCAATTTGTGGAGGCAACATTATGCCATGCAGTGATAAAATAGATAGATATACTATATGTAATAGTAATCTCCAAATGAAAGCATGAATTCAGGAGAGATCATCAACAGCACAGAGATGACGTAGCTCATTCGATCATAGCCAATGCAAACAACATTATTGCATTATAGCATTGAGGATCTCTGGCCATTCACTGCAGTAACGCTATGGGAATTAATTAGTATTAGATAACAGTAGTCTAACTCTTCCAGATGGCTGCTTCTAAACAGATGCTTTCCATTTAGTCATTAAACTTGCATTTAGGGTTGCAGAAGCTGAATAATATTTAATGATAAAGTGGAATAACAAGCTCCCCCGCACATCATTCTCATTACTATTGAAGGTTGCTCATTATCAAGGCATAATTTTTAAAAGGAGTGTTAATAATTAATCTGTCAAGCCCACGGTGCTGTAGGATGGTAAAACTCAGAGCTGGAAACAAACGAGGGCAGTAAAATCTCATATTATCAAAAGAACTGACTCTATATTCTCAATGGATAAGCAGCGTTCAAAGCAAGTGTGCGGCACATCAGGGTTGCCAGGGTTTCACAACAAAACTTGCCCAATTGATACTCAAAACTAGCCCAAAAACTAGCCTATGGAGTCAAATGAATGCCTTAAAGTTTTGCACAAAAATAAAGTTTTGCAAAACACAAAAAATAATTGAGCAATAAAAAATGTTTTGCAAACAAAAATAAAGAATTGCAAAATACACATATTTTTCATGCTCGAACCTACAAAATCATTTGCAAGGCTCATTTTATTCTGCGTTTCAGTCAAGCGTGCGCTCAAGATACCGGTTTTCTTTTGCGCTGCACTTTTCTGTGCGGATTTCTTTATGGCACTGGTTTGACATGGGGGTGGAGTCAAGAAACGGGGGCACGCCCCCGCGAAATGCATTGGAGGGGAACGTAATCGGCAACAGGTGAAATAATTCTTTGACATGGTTAAAAATAATGAATGGTTTGTTTTTGTTGGTTTGTTTAGCATATGTTGTCGCCGATTACGACCCCCTCCAATGCATTTCTTTTAGTAATATGACCCGTTACGCTCTGTCTCACTGCCTGTATCCACTTTTGTGTCCTTAAACATTCGTTTTTGGGGGTCGACAGCTTATAAAAACTTGTTTCTGAGTTTTTTAGCTTGTTAGCTGTACACCTTGTCACACAGCACCTTTTAGGCATTGTTCTGTTTTTTGTAATGAGTCAGAAAAGTAAAAAGTGGTTTTCAGATTATAATAAATGCGCTCTGTCTCTATGCTTGATCTGTTCTGTTCCGATCTGCGTCTCCTGTCGATGATGTGTTTCGTAAAAATTGCTTTCCGGGGGATAAAATCCGCATTTTTGGCAGGGTTCCCTTGGTAAAATTCACAATCCAGGGTCTAAATATCATGTTATTTGGCGTCGCTTCAACCAGAAGACAAAGTAACCAAATTCCATGGGAAACCACGGACTTGGCAACACTGCCGCACATGTCCTGAAAAGTGAAGCCCCCCTAGTGGCTGGCAGGAGTATAGGTCATAAACCCCACCACCTCCATGTAATCAAATGGGACATGAGTCAAACTAAAAAATCCAATTACACTTTTTTCCAAAGATAGGGTTAAGTGTCATTTTAGGTAGTTCTTATCATGCAGATGTATGTTCAAGTGTTTGTTGTTCCAGTAAGTTTGAGGCTATAAAAACGGGATGTAGCGTCATGATTGGCGAGTGTATGTTTTTGATGCACATGTAAGGTAATTCATGAACGTGCTAAACTCACTTTTTTTTTTGATTTCCAGAGAGAACCATAGAAGACCATGAGTCAGTTATGGAGGTTCAGTCTGGCTGGGGCATGGACTCACACTGCTGTTTGTACTTCAGGAAGAATTATGCCAAATACGAGTTCTTCAAGAAGCCTCTTGTAAGTGTGCTTGGTTCAGGAACTGTATACTCTACAAAATGTCCATGACAGTACCTTTGTCTTTGCGGGGACATTTTTTGGTCCCCATGAGGAAATCAGCTTATAATTCAAGGGAAGTTTTTTGAAAATTTGAAAGTTTTCTGTGATGCGTAGGTTTAGTTGTGGTTAGGGGCAGAGATGGAAACTCGAGTCGCACTTAAGTCGCGACTTGACTTGGACTCGTGAACAAATACCCGAGACTTGACTCGAGACTTGACTTGGACTTGAAGACAGAGACTTAATAAAAATACAAGTCTTTTGGCGTGACATTCCCGATTACGTTCTCTATTTACTACCCCACACGATGGCACGAAACATCACATTTTACCATCTATTCATTCCCAAATATGTGCTGCAGCAGCGAATATCACAAATCATCTCTAAACACACAAAGCCATCGAGCACATGACGCATCTGAAGGCACGCAAATTCATCACCCATTAGAAAACAAACAATCTAGCGTTAGCATCAGTTCTGGCAGGTCATGTCAGTCAAGCTTGCATCAGCTGACTCCCAGGTGACTTGCTACTACCTATAGGAATACGACGCCTATTACGCTATCTATATATAAGCTCCTCAGTATTATCAGCAGCTATTTCTCAGGAGCAAATTACCCTCCTCCATCCCCAGCTCCTCCTCTCTTCAGTCAGTATTGGCTTTATTATTTCCCCTGAATCAGAGTAATTCTCGAAATATGTGTACGTTAAATCATGACATTTAACGATATCTACACTTGGTCCTGTTCTGTTTACACTAGGGGGTTTATTGCTGCTCTCCCTGCTCTTATCCATGCTAGGCTGCATGGATGCGCAGGGAGTTCTTGCCCAGAACAGAACCATACCGCCAATATAAACTCTATGCATTATCATATTTGACGATAGTGGTCCTGACAGAAATAACAATAAAGCCAAGCCTTACCTTGCGATAAACTTTGTCATTTTATTTGAAAAGCAATCAGTTAATCTGAAGGGAAGCTGCAGAGGCTTGCTTGTGGTCCATTTTCAAGAAGTACATGTCCTTTTCATGTTTTTATTTATTTTTGCCCAAGTATTTGATAATGCATATAATATCCAGATTTACCATGTTAAATTATATTTGGCTAGAACGAGCACTTCCATGCATGCGCATTTTATGACCCTGTCCGTCCAACTTTTATCCACAGATCGTTTTATTAAGTCACAGTGCGTTAATATATTGCCTTATCACAAACGCGACACACAAAAGAAAATGTTGTTCATCGTATTGTTTACTGTAACGCTTGTCTATATATAGGTTTTGTTACCGCCGGCGCTCACTGGAAGACTATATTTTCCAGCATTGCTTGAGATCTACAGCAAACTACGGCAACTCATATAGCCCAAAATACACAGCACTTTTTTCCTTGCAGTAGTTCTAAATGGTATAATTTTGTTTAAAGTTAAAAAGTAATAAAAATGACTTAAGTAGTATTTTGTTTGTTCGTTTAGACAATTTTAAAGTAAAAGTAATCTGTTTTGATATTTAAATACACTGTTAATTACAATAACTTGTAAAATAAAGTAGAACAAATGTTTGATTTGAGACTTGACCGCAGGGACTTGTGAACATCTCTGGTTAGGGGATTTAAAATACATTTTGTACAGTATAAAATCATTATGTCTATGGAAAATCCCCATAAAACTTGGAAACCCAACGTGTGTGTGTGTTTGTGTGTACACGCCTCACTGGTAATGTATAATTGATTTGCTGAAGTTTAGCCGAATATCCAGAGTTACCTATTCAAGGTCATTAAAGATTGAAACAGAGACACACAATAGGGCTTTTTAATTGAACTGGTTAAGAATTCAAGGTAATGCCTAAATAATCAAACACAGAACACTAAATCCTGTGATTTTAAAGGTCACCGATCCTAACGGCAGATTTAACAAAAGTGCTTTAATGAATTTCTTTCATAGCACACATAAAATGTCCCTAATACCTGACAGATTTCTCTGAAATGGGTGTCTTGAGAAATGGCAGAAACAGACAGTAAACAGCTTTAAAAATCAGTGAAGCAGGCACATTTTTGTAGTTGTTTGCTTACAAATGAAATTCACCTCAGAGTTTTTTTGTGTGAAGATGATGGAGATTGTATTTATGTGTGTGTCATGGTCTTTGGGTCATTGCAGGACTTTTTCCCAGAGCACATGGTGTCTATATCGAGTGAAACCAATGGAATCATGAACCACTCACAACTCATACAGGTGATGATCTTCATATTATTATTATTAAGTGTGGTAATGATGCTGATATACAGCCATATCGCACAACTACGAGTGTGATATTGTGTTTATACAATTCTCAATGGCATGAGTGTGTAAATAAATAAGAAATAACAACAGAGTGTCTTTAGAACCCTCTTTTGTGCAGAACTACTTCCTTCCGCCACAGATTCAAATCTCAAGTTGACAGTTTCACCAAGCCTCCGTTACTAATTCTAAAACATCACTTTAGAACTAGTAACGAAGGAATGTTGAGTCCTTCCATTGAAACTCATTGTATTTTGTACAGTATTAGAGAGAGAGAGAGTTAGTATAGTTATAGTTAGTATAGTATAGTGTTTAACCACTATAAGAGCCAGCGGCCAATCCCTGAAGCACTGGCCGAGATGAAGCTGTTCTCGGCGGGTACTCGAGCACTGAACGACCGCTGACGGCCTGGAGCTTGCATCTCCATAAACGTCTAAATTGTAAAATAGTCTCTATGATTAAATATAAGTCACATATTTCAGGTCTAAACAACTACATTCTCACCTACAAAACTCTTAAGGGGAGACACTACAGGCAAAAACACTGTTTTTTCAGGCACCTGTCAATTTTGAGATTTTGCACTTTTTGGCTTTTCATAAAGTGTTTTTTCAGACTGGTGGAAAGAAAACATCCAAAATACACTTTCAAGTGTATATTTTATAGCACTTTATCTATTTGCGTCTATACATTTCAATTACAGTAAATATCTTTAAAGTCCATTTTCTCAAAATTAGTTTTTTGTTCTGCTCTGAGTCAGAAATCTCCACTTCAGCAGAACTTACATGAACCAAACTTTACAGTTTTATTACTATCTATATTCTGAAGGTTTTTACAGAGGCACTCTAAAAAATGCTGGGTTAAAAACAACCCAAGTTGGGTTAAATATGGACAAACCCAGCAGGTTGGGTTAAAGGGCACCTATTATGCCCTCTTTCACAAGATGTAATATAAGTCTTTGGTCTGTTCAAGTTTCAGCTTAAAATACCCCACAAATTTGCCCCTATTTGGGGGTGAGCAAAAACATGCCTTTTACTATATTACTATATTGCTGGCTAAAAAAATAAATCCAAAATTGGTTGAAAAAAAATGGCTGGGTGAAAACAACCCAATCCCTGGGTTTGTCCCTATTTAACCCAGCATTTTTAGAGTGTTTGTTGATATATAATTTGCCTGATTTTATACAACATTTTATTCCTAAAAAAATGGTGAAAATATACATTTTTTTCCTGGCTGTTGATAGTATTTTCTGATTTATGGAGTGATAAAAAGAGATATCCAAAATTCCTTCTGTAAAAGCCTTTGAATTTAATATGTACAAAAAAAAAATTAAACCAGATTTTTGTTCTAGAAATGTATGCAAATTAGCGCATATTTAATTAGATAACGCCTCATTTGCATATTTAAACATAACATTTTAGAAAACTTGTAATACAAAAAAATGTTTGCAATTTTTAATGTAATCAATCACATGGGGTAGTATGGTGATATGTATTAGTTAATTTTTTTACCCTATTCACCTGTGTCTCGCCTTAAAACTAGTATTTGTAAAAAATACGGTGGATTTGCTCGGCTGCCATGACAGTCGCTTCAAGCGGAGTTATACAAACGGTGAAAAGGTACACTCTAAAAAATGATGGGTTAAAAACAACCCAAGTTGGGTTGAAAATGGACAAACCCAGCAATTGGGTTCTTTTAACCCAGCGGTAGGGTTAAATGTTTGCCCAACCTGCTGGGTAGTTTTATTTAACTCAACTATTGTTTAAAAATTACTGTATTGCTTAATTAAAATTAACCCAAAGTATGTTGGAAATGAACATTTATTAATGTTCAATGAATAATTATTAAACAATAAACATTTATTAAATTGCTTATTAATAAATTTATATTAATAAACTATTAAACTATTCAATTTATATTAATAAAATATTAAAGCTTATTAATAAACATTCACCTTTTTTCTAATATTGTTGTCTCTAATTGCATCTGGTTTTTAATTTCCCAACTATTTTGGGTTCATTTTAAGCTAGCCATATAGCAATTTTTAAACAATAGTTGGTTTAAATAAAACTACCCAGCAGGTTGGGCAAACATTTAACCTATCTGTTATCACTAGAATATCGCATGGCTCTCAGCCAATCAGACTCAAGAACAAGAAAGAACTTGTTGTATAAAACTGAATTAGTGCATCTTTAATTGAGTTGGATTAAGGGTTTGTTTGAATTTGTTGTGTCTGACGTTCCTCCTGCAGACGTTTCTCAGTTCCAGCTCTTGTCCTGAGATTCACGGGTACCTCCACGCCAAAGAGCATGGCAGGAAATCATGGAAGAAGTTCTACTTTGTGTTAAGAAGATCAGGATTGTACTTCTCCAACAAGGGCACATCAAAGGTGGGTTCAGATCCGTCACATAGCCGATGCTGCACCTGCTCTGCGTTCAGTTTCTGGCTTGCTAAAACTCTCCATCCTCTGATCTCAATGCCACAGAGTCTGCAGGGATTAGCTTTAATCATTCACAATACCACTTGCTCTTACTTATTACAATCCCTTAAAGGTGAACTGTGTGTCTAAAATGCGTCTTGAGTTTTGAGATTATGCAGAAGATCAGGAGCCGTTGAGTTCATTCAGGTGCTGTTGTTCTGACACTTATCTGATGCAGCCTAGATGTGATATTCAGATCTACAGTAACAGTGCAGATTTATGGGGCTTTACTCAGTAGAACTGGTTGAGCTGGATTTTGTGTAACACCCTTCAAAGTCACACAACAGGTGAGCTGTGTACCTGCACACTACTGTGCCAACCAGCACTACCCTTGCTCTCTCTCTCTTTTTTTTTTTTTTTTTAACCACAATAGAGCTTTTGTTCAGGACATAAGAGGACCTCACTTCATGATATCAGGCTGTTTCTATGGGCACTTTTGGTCCTGTGGACTTTTAGAAAATAAACTCTCATGAAACACTTTTCATTTTTTTCTTTTTCCCACCACATCTCAAATTGCATTTTATGTATCATAAATACACACAAATTATATTCAATGCATAATTTGACTAAATAACAGCTTGATTGGAAATGAATTTGTATGTTCACATTTGTCAAATTACACACACACACACACACACACACACACACACACACACACACACACACACACACACACACACACACACACACACACACACACAAACACACACACACACACACACACACACACACACACACACACACACACACACACACACACACACTAGCAATTGTAATTGTATTTTATAGTTATTGTGTTATAACTATAAAATACATATATTAAAATTAAATAATTTTTTTATAGTCAGTAATTTGAAGTCTGGGTTTGAGACCCAATGAAACAATAAAATGCATAAAGCATTTGAAAAGTTGTTAAAATAAATAAAAGGATACATGTCATCCAAGATGTCTTTCTCTCTTCAGTAGAAAATAAATGTTTTTGAGGAAAACATTCCAGGATTTTTCTCCATATAGTGGACTTCACCGGGGTTCAACGGGTTGAAGGTCCAAATGTCAGTTTCAGTGCAGCTTCAAAGAGCTCTACATGATCCCAGACGAGGAATAAGAGTCTTATCTAGAGAAAACATCGCTCATTTTCTAAAAAAAATAAAAATTATATACTTTTTAACCACAAATGCTCATCTTGCACTGCTCTGTGATGTGCCACACATTATGTAATCACGTTAGAAAGGTCACGCGTGGCCGTTTGACTTAGTCTTTGCACGTTCGCTTTGCAAACACTGGATCGGTACTTCCGCCTACGTCACACGTGAGCTTTCCAACATGATTACATAATGCGTGGCACATCACAGAGCAGTGCAAGATGAGCATTTGTGGTTAAAAAGTATATAATTTTTTACTTTTTTTAGAAAATGACTGATGATTTCGCTAGATAAGACTCTTATTCCTCGTCTGGGATCATGTAGAGCTCTATAGGACATTTGGAACTTCAACCCGTTGAACCCCGGTGAAGTCCACTATATGGAGAAAAATCCTGGAATGTTTTCCTCAAAAACCTTCATTTCTTTTCGACTGAAGAAAGAAAGACATAAACATCTTAGATGACATGGGGGAGAGTAAATTATCAGGAAATATTTATTCTGAAGTGAACTAATCCTTTAATGTGACCTTGATATAACAAAAAGTAAAAAAGTTTTTTTTTTTTTTTTTTTACAAAAACAAAGGTATTGAAGAAACAGCTGAGTGATTCGACCAAGCGATCATACCTGTTTCAGATCAGATCAGATTTTCCGTTTTTTTGGCCATTATATTTCTGTGTCAAAGGTGAAAGAGTTCTGCCAGTTTGAGCCCACACCTTAGTCTGGCTTACTAGTCTGTCTGTCTCTGTGAGTTTGGAAACGAGTCAGGTGAGGCTTATAAATGTGAGACACAATGCCTGGCTTTGTGTGTGTGTGTGTGTGTGTGTGTGTCATGATAAGCCCTACATTATGGGGACAAAAAAAAAAAACCTTTGACCCTGTGGGGAAATTTTTTGGTCCCCATAAGGAAAACAGCTTATAAATCATGCTAAATTATGTTTTTTGAAAATCTAAAAATGTTTTCTGTTTAGATGTAGGGTTAGGGAATACAATATACAGTTTGTAAAGTCTAAAAATCATTTATGTCTATGGAATGTCCCTATGAAAACCTCACTAGTGGTATTTCTGAGATAAGGCTCCTGTCATTGCAACACATTTCCATGCTATCTCCTGCCATGGATATGCATATTACACCCTCAGTGTTTCTGAGCGGGCGAGAAGACAGCAGCCTTAGTCTCTGTTTGAGGTTTCAACACTGATTTAAATTCTGGAAAAGAGTTCAAACGTGTAAAATAACAAATTCTATGAGGTTCAAAGCTGAGAGACGTTCTTAAACCCACTTTAGATACTTCTGTACTTTTGATAACCAATTTGAAAGCATGTGAAAGTATAAATCAGCAGCGGTGGCACAAAGCAAGCTGAATTTGAAACAAACCAGTGCAAGAAACACAGCCTGACTATTCTAGGAAAATGTTCTGAATAGGAATCATGTTTTGATTTCTAACCCTGTTCCACAGAATTCCCAGTGGCTTTATGAAGACTCCCTCCTCATGCGCACAGGTCAACTCTTTTGTCTCTAGATGTCTGTGAACGGTCACACATACTCTTCTCTATATATCATTACAAATTCCATGCGTGTCGCTCGTGTCCTGACGGTCTGTGAGATGCCGTTCATATCTCACATGTTTGGATTTATTCCGCGCTACAGCAGGCTTACTGCTGGAACTTCACGCTGGACAGGAATGTGAGCACACGCGCCCCTCATATACCCTCACACGTTTACTATATTATGATAGATGGCATTCTGAAGTTAATATTCTATATTAAATGTGGTAACACTTTAGTATAGGGAACACATATAAACTATTAACTACGACTTTTCCCTCAATAAACTCCTAATTTACTGCTTATTAATAGTTAGTAAGTTAGTTGTTAATTTTAAGTATTGGGTATGATTAAGAATGTAGAATAAGGTCATGCAGAATAAGGCATTAATACAGTATGTGATTAATAAGTACTAATACATAGCCAATATTCTGTTAATATGCATGCCAATAAGCAACTAGTTAAAAGACCCTAAAATAAACACGAACACGATTATAATGTTCTTATTATAATTTTATGTAGCTTATATGACAGAATTGCGCTGCACATGTTGAACTAAACTGTATTTTCCTTTTATGATAAAGTGATATTAATCATATTTCAAGCAATTCAAAACCATCATTGCAAACAGTGCACATCTGAAGTGTCTCAGCTGAAGGAAATAATCCATTATTTATTGGCTTTAATATATTGGCCACATTTTCTTATCAGGTCGATAAGAATATAACTTATGCATGAAAATATAACTTATGCATGATGCATGATATATCGGCCACCATATCGGTATCAGCCGATAACATTAAAAATCGGCTGATACCGATATATGGTGGCCGATATATTATGCATCATGGATAAGTTATATTTTAAAACAGGGGTTCTCAACTGGTCCCACCCTGGGACCCACATTTTCCCATGGTCATTAAGTCGCGACCCACTTTTTTAGAATTCAACCAACAAAATTTATTTATTCAAAAATAACTGTTGAAAACACTCATATATCATCTTTTTAAAAACATAACCCTACATACATACATATATTATCCCGTACAACGTGCATTTCAGAGCTTAATAAGTAACTGGACCCTGACAACCGCATGTACAAAAGTTAATTAAATAAATAAGGCCACATAACAAGATATTTTTACTCTATTCAGAGCACATTAATAAGAAACTAAGGAGGACCATGACAACTGCATGTACAAAAGTGAATAAAATCAATGTCAAAATCACTCAAAATAAACAAGGCCACAAAACAAGATATTTTCACTGCATTATGAGCAAATTAATAAGAAACTAAGGAGGACCATGACAACTGCATGTACAAAAGTGAATAAAATCAATGTCAAAATCACTCAAAATAAAGTTTTCACCTAACCAGGTCATTTGTGGAAGTTAATGAGACAACTGGGGATGTGCTTTACTCTTGATAAGAGTTTCAAAGTCTGGGGTGACAGTAGACAGAGCTACTCTCAGATCATGCTCAGTGTCCAACCTGTTTCTCTGCTTTGACTTGAGCTGGACCAAGGTAGAGAAGCCACTTTCACACAAATAGGTTGTGCTGAATGGTAAGATCGTTTTGACTGCTAAAGTGGCGAGGGATGGATACTCAGTCATCACATCGCTGCACCAGAAGTGGGAAAGGCTTACCTCACCAAATCTCTTTTTCAGCGTCAGGTCACATGACAGGTCCACCAGCTGATGCTCTTCGTTGCTTGGCAACGTGATGTTTTCCACATTGATACCGAAGGGGTCGCGTATCCAGTCCATGGTTGTTTGTTTCTCTGGGAAGTAGTCGTCAAACCGAGCTTGAAGTTTAGTGAGATGCGCCCTTAAAGTTTGTTTCAAGTTATTTTTGGCCGCACTGTCCAGCTGCTGTGCTTCATAGCAAGAGTTGGGAAACATGTCCAGTCTGTCTTTGGATAAATGATTTAGCCACAGTGAGATCTTTTTCTTGAACGCAGCAATTTTGTCTGACTGTTCAAATATATTGTGTCCTCTCCCTTGCATCGATACATTTAATGTGTTGAGGTGCTCAAAAATATCAGCAAGATATGCAACTCGTACGAGCCACATTTCGTTGTCAAACAGTTCTGCATACGGGGAGTTAGTCTCTGAGAGGAATGTGGCGATTTCTGTTTTAAGTTCGTAAAAGCGTGACAACACCTTGCCCCTCGACAGCCAGCGGACTTCTGAGTGATACAGCACCTGCATGTGCTCAGAGCCCAGGTCTTTACACAGATGTGAAAAGCAACGGCTACTTTTTGCACTCCGTTTTATGTGGTTCACCACTTTGATGACATTTGTTAAAGCTTCATCAAGTAAAGGTACCATATTCTTAGCCGCCAGCGCTTCTCGGTGCAAAAAGCAGTGGTTCCACGTCGCGTTAGGTGCCCTCTCCAGAATTCGCTTCACCACACCGGAATGTTTCCCGGTCATAGAGGCAGCTCCATCAGTGGTGATTCCCACACAATATTCCCAACTGAGGCCCAGTGAGCTCAAATACAAGTCCAGGGTGTTAAAAATGTCCTCTGCTTTTGTAGTGGTAGGGAGGTCTCTGCTGCAGAGAAATTGTTCTTGCAAATCACCGTCCCACACATGCCTCACATAAACCAATAAAATGGCATGGTTAGCGATATCTGTCGATTCGTCCATCTGTAAGGAGTAGTAAGGGCTTGCCTGGGTGCGGGCTGTGGTCTGTTGTTTTATGTTACCAGACATGTCTTCAATCCGCCGAGCTATGGTATCATTGGAAAGTGGTATGGTTATCAGTTTATCCGCCGCTGACTGATCCAGCACCTCTCTTACCATATCCATTGCAGCAGGTAAAATGAGCTCTTCGGCTACTGTGTGGGGTTTCTTGGCCTTTGCAATGCGGTGAGCTACTAGGTAAGATGCCCGAAGAGCTTGTTCTTGTTTGGAGCAAGACGCTGTCAGACACTTTTGTGATGCCCTCAGCTCCTGGAGACGTCTTTGAAAAAACTCCACCGGCTTGTCTTTCGATGCGGGATGTTTTGTTTCTAAATGGCGCTTCAGTTTGGACGGTTTCATGCTCTCATTGGCAAGCACTTCACTACAAAGCACACACTGGGGTTTCTGTCCATTTTTATCCTCAATGTACGAAAATCCATTTTTTAAATAGTTTGGGTCATATTTGCGCTTCGCCATCTCGAATCTGAATGTCAAAACAACACAGGATGGTTACCATGGCGATGGTTACCATGGCTACCATAGTAAACTACCGCACGTCTCTGACGAATGCCTGTCAAAATAAACCCTTTTTCAAATAAAAGACCAATCAAACATGAGACGCACATAAATTTTTTTTTTTTTTTTTTTTTTTTTGACCAGCTTACCGAGACCCACCCAAAACAGGTCTGCGACCCACTTTTGGGTCGCGACCCACCAGTTGAGAATCACTGTTTTAAAATGTATTCAAATAGAAAGCAGTTGTTTTAAATTGTAATAATAATTCACAATATTACTTTTTTTTTACTGTTTTTTTTTTTTAATCAAATAAATGCAGCCCATTTTTCATTCTTTTTTTATCTCTATATCATAATATGTAAACATTGTCTTAAAGCATATATTTGTAGTAAATATTTACACATTTTGGAAAAACGATTCTGATTATGAACTGGATAACAGAGAAGAAAACTTGTTTCATTTATTTGTTTTGTAGATTTAGTAGCTAATTTAGTAGTTTATTTAGAAATAAATAGCAATGAAGTTTGTTTTGGATGTGTAATTCCTATTTTAATGTTGAATTATTACTAATACTATTATTATTTTCTCTCTTCTGAAGGAACCCCGACACCTACAGTTCATTGCAGAGTTCAGTGACAGCGACGTCTACTCGTTATTATCAGCCAAAAAGGTTTACGGCGCCCCGACAGACTACGGCTTCTGTGTGAAGGTAATTCAATGCAAAGACTTTCATTCACTCAGTTTCTTTTTTAGTTTTTGTGCATGTTTTATAATCAAACACACTGTAATACTGAATTATACATGACCACAGCAGTCGAGGTCAGTGTTACCAGTGGTTTTATGATTTAATAAGCCTCATTATGTCTCAGATTTATTGTTTATTGTGGGTTTTATAAAACTGCAATCAAACAATCTGTCTGGCTTCTTATCTTTCGTGAACTTTGTATTGTGTCTTTAGTGTTACAAACATTGATCTCTGCTCTGACGTGTGAGAGTGGCTGGGAAAATTAATAAAATATCTTTAAAACATATCTTTCTATGAGTTAAAGGATAATAGTTATTTTGCAATAATGACCATTGCACCGCTTATCATATGGATACTTACTAAGTAAATAAATAAATGGAGGTGTAATATTGCTTGCTGTTTTATTATTTGAGAAAGAAAGAGTGTAGTGATACAAGACACATGAAACTTTAGCAAAGCTGATCAATTATACACTTTAGCATCATAAAAAATATTAGGAAATACAAGGCTAATTTATTTATATAGCACACACTATGTACAATATTAATTTGAAGTGCTTTGCATAAAAATGATTAAAAAATTGTCATAAAAATGTACATAAAATGGAAATTGATAAATGGATGAATAAATATACTGATAAAATAAATAAACAGATCAATTAATTAAAAATGAAATAAAGGTGTACAAGGAAAGAAAAATATAAGATATAAAATGACAAAATGAGTAAAAACTATTAGAGCACAGAATGGCAGGAATGAAATATGTCAGAGATCTGTGCAAAAAAGGACACAGTATTCCTCATTTAAATAATTCCCACCCAAGGCATATGCAAAATTAAGGGGCGGGGCTTGGTTGAGGTAGGTAGTAAGGTAGGTAAGGGGCGTGGCATTTCCCGAACACACTCGAAGCGCTTTACCAATCACAACACACTAATCTAGCCGACCAATCAGAGCACACTGAGAATTTCAGAAGGAGGAGCTTCATAGAGACAGGAACTAAACAGGTGTGCGTGTCCCGAACAACGATGTAACTCGCTGCTGAACTACCATAGTACGATGCATCGTTGAACAGATCAACTAGCTAATCATGAATGTTTCCCGAAACCGTATTGTCGTAAACCTGTCGTTCAACCACGTTGGTGAATGACGTCACGCAGTAATAACTTCTTTAAATGAATCCGTTTGAGATTGAATTGATGCTAGAATTTCTGCTATAAATTATAGACATGGCATTAGAGGACTAATTCTCATTTTCCTCAGTTATTTTGCTTTATTTCCAGATTAAATCAAATGCTTGTTCTTACGTACTAGAGCACGTACGCACATGCGCACTCTTCAAAAAAAGTGCTTTAAATCTCTTGACAAACTAAAATATATAAATGACATTTGTATATATTCAAAATAAAAGATATACATTGTACTTAAAGGTACAATTTGTGATATTTTTTTTCCGCTAGAGTTCGCTAGAAGCCTATTCAAACCAAAGGCGTAGTTTGATGACGCCAAGTTTTAGAGCGGAAATTTGGGACATGTGGTCTCCATCTCAACGGACGGTGCAAAAGAACAGGGATTGGAGTCTGGAAGAACTCATGTTCGTGGATGTGATTATTAATGTTATTGTAGTATGAAGCAGAACAGGACCGAGTGTTGCGGGAGCTGAACGAGGAGCTGGAGCGATTGATCAACACACGCCTCACGAGCAGCGGGACTTTTATTATGACACAGTCGCCGGCGCCGCTTCCGCTTTTCCGGTCATGAGTTTACGGGAGCTGTCCTTGTCGACAGAACCAGCGGCAGATGGTAAACAGTAATTATGTTCCTTAAATAAGTTACACAATCCACCATAAAACGTGCAAGAAGTAAATAAGGAACTGCTTGAAGCAAGCTAGTGGTTTGCTGGACGCTAGACACTACTTCCGCATTTGTCCACGGCACTGTTGTCATGTGGTTTCTACGTCAGTAAAGGCGGTAACAAAGGTAACTGACGTCATTGACAGGCGACTGCACTGCCCCGTGTCACGGTTTAGAATTGGAATTTTCTTATGATTTACAAGTAGTTGAAAACATTAGAGATATTGTTAGTAATCAGCTGGACAAAATATATAACACTAGCCTAGTGGTTTTTGGATATTTTACTGCAAACATTTTACATATTGTACCTTTAATGTCAGCTTGCTTATTTTGCTCAAGATAACGATTAAGTCCACATGTCATTAAAACAAGAAACTATGCTTCTAACCATAGCTCGAGAGCTGTCGTTTCAACCACACAAGTTTGCGATGCAGTTTGTGAATGTTCATTTGAACTGTGGTTTCGGGATACACCAAATCGTAACTATGTAAGTAACGACAGAACTTGCGATGTTAGTTGGCTAACGATGCTTTTGGGAAATGCACCCCAGAGCGTTACTGACGGACTGGGAAGAGAGGAGCTGCAACAATGGAGAATATGTGAAAAAAATGTGTTTCTTGAACATTCAAACATGGAAACATAATCTAGTAGAGCCTAAAAACAAAATCAAGGCTTTGTAAAAGGGCATTAAATGGACTCTTGAAAAGAAAACTGAGCTCTAAAGGGTTGATGTCTCTTCATATCCAGGCAAGCAAGTCAAATTCTGCACGTGACCTGAAACTGCTCTGTGCAGATGATGAGCAAACCAGGACGTGTTGGGTTACAGCCATGCGCCTCTTCAAGGTGAGAACTCCCTCTCTCTCTCTCTCTCTCTCTCTCTCTCTGTGAGGTTTGTTGCCATTGTATCCCCTAGTGACGGTGATCATGCTGATCCCTTGGAAGAAACCCAATCTGTGTTAAAACCTATTGAGCTACCTATATAGGCGGCATTTTAAAGATAGGGTAGGCATTTTTTGTTATACTGGTTGAAACTCTCTTCACATCCTGATAGCAATCAATAATGGAAGTTGTCTTTTACAGTTCCTCCTGTATATGAAAAAAAAAAAAAAAAAAAGTATATTTTTAGCTTAAAGAGTTAGTTCACAGAAAAATAAAGGTTCTGTCGTCATTTACTCTCCCTCATATTGTTCCAAACCCATAAGACTTTTGTTCATCTTTGGAACACAAATGAAGATATTATAATGAAATCTGAGAGATTTCTGTGCCTCCATTGAAAGTCTATTCACCCAAAACTCTGATGCTTCGAAACGTAATAAATAAATCCATATGAATCTAGCAGTATAATCCAAGACACTTAGAGCCCCATTTTAACAATCTAAGCTCATGGTCTAAATCGCACGGCTGGGAAAAGATGGGAAAAATGGTTGGTGCATGGTCCAAAAGGGTTGTACCTAGTCTCTTAATGAGTAATGGGTGTGCTTTGGGCGTAATGTGCGATAAACCAATCAAAGTCTCATCTCTTATTCCCTTTAAAAGTCAGTTACACTCGCGCCATGGCGGATTCGCTGTTTACATGATGTAATTTGCAAGCGAAAAAACTGAACACTTCTCTAGTGAGGAAATGGATCTGCTCGTGCGCAAGGTTAAAGCCGGATTCCACCAAAGCATTTTTATCTTTATGCACACAATAATAATCTTTTACATTGTAATCCTTTTATTTTTAATATTTCACATGTTTGTGTGTTGCTGTGTGTCCCTGTGCACCCGCATATAGATGCATAATACTAACATGCTCTATAAATAACAAAACAAATATTGCACCATTGACTTTAGAGCAGGTTTTTGTTGGTCAATGGTGCAGTCTATTTCAGCTGCCTCAAAATAGCAACGTGCCAACAATGCGCCTGAACACACCTCGTTTTCAGACCAGCACGCCCATGGGCGCAAGTGCATTTGCTATTTAAACAACGTGGCACAGGACATGAAAATGATAACTGCGTCGGGCTGAAACTAGCAAAGAACACTTGTCGCACTGGGTGTATGATAGATTGATGAACGCTTTATGAGCAGGTTTAATTTAGGCTTTTATTCACATATAAATATTGATCAGCAAACAGTGTTTACAGCATTCAGTTTTGGCAAATGGAAGCTCAAGCATAAGAACCAATGAGGTTTGTTCTCAAACATCAAGCAAGTACTGCTGAGCTTTTGTTATGTTCGCTGATCAATGCTTATATGTGAATAAAAGCCTAAATTAAATCTGTTCAGATTTCGCCCCATTAAACAGCTAACTGCAGCTTCTCAAGTTACAAATGCCTATGTAGGCAGTTTACAGTATGTTGGAAAAGAGCTATAATGAGTTTGTTTGTTTGTTTATTTACAGTATGGCATGCAGCTTTACCAGAACTTCATCCAGCCGTATCAGAAGCAGAAGAGTTCTCCAATGGTGAGCTCCAGACACAGACTGTGATGTATGTTTAGCACTGCAGAATGATTAAAGAATTGAGAAGCTCCATGATAAGCATAAACACATGTTACAGTCATACAATGGAAATCAGCAGTGAAGTCATTTTTGCTCAGCACATCCTTTTTTCATCAGAACACACTTTATTGTTTTAAGAAGACTTTAAACTCAAAAAGGTTTAAGCTTAAAATTTCAAGACATTTTTTGGTGAATAAGTGAACATTTTGTGTGGGGAACTTAAATATTTCTATGGAAGCTTGTTTCTCTTTTGGAATAAAACAGCCAATAATTCTGAGTTTTTATCTCACATTTCAATTTTTTTGTTCTCACATTTGTGAGTTTATATCTCATAATTCTGACTTTATAATTCACAATTCTGACTTTATAATTCACAATCCTGACTTTATAATTCACAATCCTGACTTTATAACTCACAATTCTGACTTTATATCACGCAATTCTGACTTTAGAACTCACAATTCTGACTTTATAACTCAAAATTCTGACTTTAGAACTCAAAATTCTCACTTTATAACTCAAAATTCTGACTTTAGAACTCAAAATTCTCACTTTATATCACGCAATTCTGACTTTATATCACAGAATTGCGAGTTAGAAAGTCAGAATTGCGTGATATAAAGTTGCAATTGTCAGATATAAAGTCAGAATTATGAGATATAAACTCACAAATGTGAGGAAAAAAAATTTGAATTGTGAGATAAAAAATTTTCTTTTACTTATTCTTTTACTTTTAAAATTGAACTTTGAATTCTCAGTTTTCTTGGTCTTGAGGAAACAGAAGTCATTTTTGCTTTGTGAAATTATTCCAATTAAAGACATTTTCTCCCCTAAATTTTCATTGCTGTAATGCATCTATTTTGTATTATATGTTTTAATATTTAATTTGATTTTACTAGATTTTTCTACTAGATTCCCTTTCCTATACTGTGACAGTATCAAAAAATACTGTCAATCTTCTTTTTAAATTGTAAATAAGAATAAAGGCAGTACAAAATCACTACCATGATATATGAATACTTTATTATTTTTTGTAGTTATGAGAATGACATTTTTGCAATACTGTAATGAGAGCAGACATTATTTTCAATGACAATTTAGCATATTTCCTCATATGCTCTCAATAAATTAATTATTCCATATACACTATTACATTATCTGTCAGGAGTTAGTAAGCAATAAAGCACACGAGACAGAAGTAATGAACTTTATCCATCCTGTTTACTCCTTCACTTCTGTTCTCCACACATTACGTCAGAACACAACACTTCAAAATAGTAATCAACAATACAATTATTTTCATATCCAATTGATTAAAACAATAAGTTGTTTTCCATATGTTTAGAGGCCACAGCCACTTTTCTTTATTCATCATGGAAATAATGTCACAATGCAAATCAGTTGCAGCATTTAAAAAATGAGCTTCACATTCAAATAAAATATAATTTATTATTTCTTTTGATTTGGGGGCAAAGTATGACATGGATGAGGTCTTGTGAGATTCAGCTCTCCGTGTCTGTACCTTATTTATTTCCTTCACTTTGTTACCTAAACACAAAGAAGCAGTTGATGCAGAATGAGGTGAAGCTGTTGTGTCTTTGTGGAATGATTCTGTCATCCAGTGTTGTAAACCCTCACAGCTTGTGTATTAGTGCGTTTGTATGGATACGAACACATGGCTGAGATTAAGGACCTTTCAGATGTCATAGTCACTGCTTCTCTCACTATAGGGATCACTGTGGAAAGGAAATGCTTCTTTTGTTAGATAAGTGAGTGTGCTCTTGAAAACCAGCACAGCCATAAGCCCCCCACAACTCAAAATCCTTAAGAGCATCTGAACAAAGTAACCAGTGTTCATGTATAAGAATAACAAAATTCCTCTTCTGCTCCATCAGAGAGAGAGAGAGAGAGAGAGCAAATCAAATCTGGCTCTGAATGTGTAGATGATCTCAGACGACTGAGATTCGTAGAATTCCTAGATGATCTAATGACATTATCTTCTGTAGAGCTGCTTTACAGCGGAAATTGAATTTGTTTTATAATTGTTTTTTACAACTTTAAAGTTGGCATGAAACAGACATTGCGATAGTCTGTGATGTATATCTGAGTGACATGGCTTTTAGAACAAGAAAAAGGCAGGATGGGACTTGATTTTGTCCATGGGGAATTAATTAGATGGTTGTTGTTTGCTATTGGTGGATCTCATGTGAGTGACAGGTTGGTTGCTCCGCCCTTGTGCCAGTAAACACATCATCAAAGAAGAGAAGAGATGTCGCTGCATGCAAGAGGGAGAAGAAGTTATTTTGATTAAAGATTACCAGGGCACATGAGTTAAGAAAATAATAATGTAATTTACAATAAATACTGCAAAATTACATTAAAAAAAATAACAATTGTCAATTTTTGTTTTATGATGATACTATTATTTTGCTGTTTAATACCATGAATCTGATTTGAAACTCTATATTGCATAATGTGCTATAATAATAAATGTGACTTGTCTCGACTCAGAAAGGTCTGAGAACTGAGAACCAGATTAATGTTTTGTTTTAAAGGGGACCTATAATGCCCCTTTCACAAGATGTTATATAAGTATCTGGTGTCTCCAGAATGTGTCTGTGAAGTTTCAGCTCAAAATACTCCACAGATCATTTATTATAGCTTGTCAAATTTGCCCCTATTTGTGTGTGAGCAAAAACACGCCGTTTTTGTGTGTGTCCCTTTAAATGCGAATTAGCCAGACCCCTTTCCAGAAGAGGGCGGAGCTTTAACAGCTCAACAACAACAAAGCTGGAGAATCTCACGCAGCCAAAATGAGGATTGTCAGTAACGGTGTTCAGCCTTACATTGTTCAAACCGGAGTCGACACTGATGGAGAGACTCAGGAAGAAGTTACAACTTTTAGAATGAAACTGGACGTTTCTGAATGGTTAGTGGATAAATTGATGTAGTTGCTGTGGAGTTGATTCAACTCATCCACTAGCATGTGCCGTCACGTTCATCTTTTGTGTTGAATTGACCCTCGTTTGTGAAGCAGTCCGGCGTAAAATGACGGCATGACAACAACACTATACTACAACAACTCTTCCTCTTCTCTAAAGCAGCCGACATGGCCCCGCCCCCTTTGATGTGTGTTCTCGGGGGCGGGGTTTATGTAAATTTTAGGGTTAGTGGTGTCACTGTGCATGTTTTCCGTCAGATTCACTATTATATGTTTGTGTGTGCTTTCAGAGGAGCATCTCTGAGAACTCCCTGGTGGCCATGGACTTCTCAGGACACAAGAGTCGGGTGATAGAGAATCCGTCAGAGGCGCTGTCGGTGGCTGTGGAAGAGGGCCTGTCATGGAGGGTAACGTCCTCACACACACAACACACAGTAGTCACAACATTGCATCATCACAGTCTCTGAATTGGTCCTTTAACTTTTAGGGTGTGTTCACACTTGTCACATTTGATTGGATTCAAACAAACCCTGGTGCGATTGCTCTGTTAGTGCGGTTCATTTGAACATGTGTGAACGCTGCCATCCGAACCCTGGTGCGCACCAAGACCGCTGAAAAGATGGGTCTCGGTCCGCTTCCAAACGAACTCTGGTGTGGTTCGAATGATATATGAATGCAACATGGACCAAAAACATGTAAACGAACCAAAAACAGGAAGATGAGACCCTAAAAAGGACTCCTCATCCTCATGCATATCGGTTTTTCTCGTCATAGCCGCGAGATTGCCCATCACAGGCATCAGACGCATGTCTACTCACAGCAGATCAGAGGGATTTCCGCCACTGTTTTGACTCCTTTGCACATTTTATAAGCTCTTCACGAGTTCACAGATCATATTCAGGCTACACACACACACAACAAGCACATTTATCCCAGCACACAGCATTGTTTTGGATGTTCGGCAATGTTATAAAATCCGACCAATCAGGTTGTGAATGTATCCCTATGCCTTAAGGTTGGGTGATAAAATTGCCAATCTGAACACTAATCAGATCAGGACTAAATGTTTTTTGTTTTGTTTTTTCACCAGACCAAACAAACCGAACTACAGCCTTAAAGACTGTTCAGGCAATTCAAAATAGACTGTTTCAGGCAATTTTAAAAATGAATAATAACAGGCAACAATGTATCATTCTGTTTGAAACACTTGGTGTGGGATAATGCCTACTGTTTCACTTAGTATAAAAACATAGTAGGCAGTATGGAGTGTATACTATGCTGTATGTTGTATGCTCTGTGTGCTTTGTAATGCAGTGTGTAACAAGTGTTTAATGTGTGTGTTCTGTTCCAGAGGAAAAGCTGCCACAGACTGAGCTCTCATGGTAGTCCGTCCGCCTCTCAGAGCTCCATGTCCAACATAGGTCAGCAAGCACACCTCAACACAAATATAGAAAGAAAAAAAAAACATGATGATCCTCCTTCTTTCTGACATGATGTCATTCCCTTCTCTAGCCATCCATGTGGCTCAGCCGTGGTTTCACAGTAAACTGTCCCGGGACGAGGCTCAAAAATTAATCACTCAGCAGGGCCTCATCGATGGGTATGTTCATTTAAGTCTTTATAAATAATGCTATTTTTTTATGACAAAAGATTAGGGAATTTATGATCCCTAACTTCAGTTGTTTTGATGAACGGGTGTTTTTTGAAGCACTTGTGTTTGTAATGATCTCTCTTCCCAGGGTGTTTCTGGTGAGGGACAGCCAAAGTAACCCGAGGACATTTGTTCTGTCACTGTGCCATACACAGAAAATCAAACACTTTCAGATTGTACCGGTGAGTCTGTCTGTCTATTTTTCTATCTATCTATCTATATAAGTCTGTCTGTCCGTCCGTCCGTCCACCTGCCCGCCAATCAATCAATCAATCAATCAATCAATCAATCAATCAATCAATCAATATATCAATCAATCTATCTATCTATCTATTGTTTAAACTATATCTGTCTGTCTATCTATCTATCTATCTATCTATCTATCTTCTGTTTATTTTTCTATCTATCTATCTATCTATCTATCTATCTATCTATCTATCTATCTATCTATCTATCTATCTATCTATCTATCTTCTGTTTATTTTTCTATCTTTCTATTGTTTAATCTATATCTATCTGTCTATCTATCTATCTATCTATCTATCTATCTATCTATCTATCTATCTATCTATCTATCTATCTATCTATCTATCTATCTTCTGTTTATTTTTCTATCTTTCTATTGTTTAATCTATATCTATCTATCTATCTATCTATCTATCTATCTATCTATCTATCTATCTATCTATCTATCTATCTATCTATCTATCTATCTATCTATCTATCTTTCTATCTATCTATCTATCTATCTATCTATCTATCTATCTATCTATCTATCTTCTGTTTATTTTTCTATCTTTCTATTGTTTAATCTATATCTATCTGTCTGTCTATCTATCTATCTATCTATCTATCTATCTATCTATCTATCTATATATCTATCTATCTATCTTATTTTTATTTTTCTATCTTTCTATTGTTTAATCTATATCTATCTGTCTGTCTGTCTATCTATCTATCTATCTATCTATCTATCTATCTATCTATCTATCTATCTATCTATCTATCTATCTATCTATCTATCTATCTATCTATCTTCTGTTTATTTTTCTATCTTTCTATTGTTTAATCTATATCTATCTATCTATATCTATCTATCTATCTATCTATCTATCTATCTTCTGTTTATTTTTCTATCTTTCTATTGTTTAATCTATATCTATCTGTCTGTCTGTCTATCTATCTATCTATCTATCTATCTATCTATCTATCTATCTATCTATCTATCTATCTATCTATCTATCTATCTTCTGTTTATTTTTCTATCTATCTATCTATCTATCTATCTATCTATCTATCTATCTATCTATCTTCTGTTTATTTTTCTATCTATCTATCTATTTTCTGTTTATTTTTCTATCTATCTTTCTATTGTTTAATCTATATCTGTCTGTCTATCTATTTTCTGTTTATTTTTCTATCTATCTATATAAGTCTGTCTGTCCGTCAATCAATCAATCTATCTGTCTATTTTCTGTTTATTTTTCTATCTATCTTTCTATTGTTTAATCTATCTATCTATCTATATATCTGTCTATCTATTTTCAGCTTTTCTTTCTTTCTTTCTTTCTTTCTTTCTTTCTTTCTTTCTTTCTTTCTTTCTTTCTTTCTTTCTTTCTTTCTATCTATCTATCTTTCTGTCAATCAATCAATCAATCAATCGTTTATTCTATCTATCTATCTGTTTTTCTATTTTGTTTATTTTTCCATCTATCTATCTATCTATCTATCTATCTATCTATCTATCTATCTATCTATCTATCTATCTATCTATCTATCTATCTATCTATCTAAGAGGATCATATACAGACAAATCTAATAGCTCTTGCAAAAAATGAGATTTGTACATATAATGCTGTAAAAATGTAAAATATGTGTTGGTATGTAACGTTCTTAATGTGTGTGTGACTGTGTCAGGTTGAAGAAAACAGCGAGCTCTTCTACAGTCTGGACGACGGACACACGCGTTTCACTGACCTGCTGCAACTAGTTGAGTTTTACCAGCTGAACAGAGGCGTTCTTCCCTGTAAGCTCAAACATCACTGTGCCCGCATCACCCTCTAAGATTTTCTGGACATCAGCTTGTGCCTTCAACAGGAAACACAAACCGACTTTGTCCTGTATTGTTTCGCTGTCCACCCTCTGATGAGCATTAGGGTCCGAACTCAAAGACTTCAGATGTGTGTGTTTGATATGGATGAGTATTACTAAAGGCCTTTTGAGGACCCTAATATTCACCGAGGGATGATCATCTGTGGTGCGGCAATGTAGATTGTAATGTATAATGTACTACATCCTGACACAAACACTCTCAGTGTGGATGAGACCACCTTATTAAGCTATCAATCAAAGCTATTGTTTAATGGCAGTCCGTCTGGGATTCTGTATGGTGTGAACAAACTTAAGTCGGGTGCACATGCTACGATTTTTATTTCATTTAATCTTGGGTAAAACATTTCTTTCAGCATGAATAGGCTACACAATTTAACCCTGATTTTTCTAATTCATTTTGAACTAATTTTAGTATTATATTTTTATGTAACATTTAATGTAATTTTTATTAAACAAAAATATTACAGTTATTGGTAACACTTTACAATAAGGTAATTAGTTAATGCATTAAAGTACATTAGCAAACAATGAGCAATGTATTAGTTAAAGTATTTATTAATCTTTGTTAGTTAATAATGGTACATTGTTTGATCATTTTATCAATAATATTAAATGGAACCTTAATGTATAGTGTATCGTAACTGTAATATTTTTATTTAATTACATTCAATGTTACATTAAAATAAAATAATATTAATATATCATCAAATTAAAATAATTAAATAAAAAATAAATAAAATAAAATAAAGGAAATGCCAGAATGTGAAAAGGCCCTATGCTTTCAGCTTTTTCTGTCTAAAACTTTGGGTCCAGAATGATAAAGCTATTTGTTAGCATTCATTTTGGAAACATTAGAGCAATTAGTAAACGAAACCAGTCCATGCTGTCAATCATGACCCAAGTTTAGGCTAAGATGAATATCGTACAGGTGACTAAAGACCCGTTCACACCAAGCACGATAACTATAAAGATAACGATAAAGATATAGTCATAAAAATTGTTCGAAATATAAAAGAATAGCGCTGTCCACACCACAGCTAAAACAATAATGATATTGAGAAACTATGTTTGTTTCCAGCTGTTGAACGATAAAGAACTGACAGACAATCAGACAACATTGCAGAGAAGTGAATCGCCAAGGTCCAGAAAAATTCACAAGGATAATTTAAAGAAAATGGATATATGGGAATCAGTCATACCATAGGATTAAATGGTGGAAGTATTAACGATGAGATCATTATGCCAGGCTAGCTAACAGTGCAACATATAAATGACCTCAGGTATCCTGCGCTAGATTTGACAACATTGTCTTGCTTCCTTTGAAGTTGCAGTGATTTTTTTTATCCCTATATTGACTTCGTCAGCTAAACTCACTGTTAGATGAGATCGATTACACTAGCTATTCACTCAAAACATGCTGAGGACATCTGCTGGTTAAAGCTGTGTAAATGCAACAAGAACATGTTGTACACACTTTGAGCTTACAATAAAAAGACCATTATCGTTCGTTGGTGTGGATGCTAATATAGTTATTGTTATAGTTCTCTTTATAATTATTGTTCTTGAAGTGAACGGGCCTTTAAAGGGATAGTTTACCCAAAAGAGAAAATTACTCACTCTCATGTCGTTCCAAACCCGCAAGACTTTCGTTGTTCGCTGATCAATGTTTTCAGATTTCATTTAAAATATCTTCATTTGTGTTCTGAAGATGAACGAAAGTCTTACGGGTTTGGAGCGACATGAGGGTGAGTAATTTCATTTTTGGGTGAACTAACCCTTGCTGCAGGACAGATAAAGCTGTACCGTGTGCACCCGGCCTAAGAGACGTGGTATAGCCATAATCTGAACACTTGATAAGCTCAAACTGTTGCTGTTTTCCAGGGGTTCCTCTTTATTCTTTTAATCATGCGTCAGAAAAATTCAGGTATTTTATAATCAACATGATACGTGGTGTTTGTTGGGAGAAATGTTTGCTGAAGAGCATCTGTATCCGTGCATGCCGTAGACGACGAAGCGCCACCAGCGACCTGTCACAAACGCGCATATGAACACTTGACATTATCCTCTGCTGTACCGCGCCGTGGAATGTATCACTTCCTCCCGATGACAGCGACGCCCCAGCAATGAAGTGCACGGACAACGAGCGGGTGAGAGAAATCATGTCACGGCAGATGGCAGATCAAACAATTGTTGTACATTTGAAAATGATTTTTAGAGAGACATGGCAGAATTCAGGTAAACGGTGTTACACACCTGAATTGGTACATTAGTAATAGTAAAATGATCAAAAGTGATGGTTTTTCCAGGAGACGCACAATTTTCATTATGAAAACAAACCTGACAACACAGATCTGGCAGAGCTCATGTAAAAACTAATTACCGATGATCTGATTTAAATAGCCAATATAAGTGTAGACTAAAGCATTTGTAGATTCAATTATTAGGTATTAAGTCAAACAAATAAGCTGCACATTCATGGATGTCCAAATAACTGTCATGGGCTGCAATTTCTGTTGTAGAAATGAACAATTGGTGTGTTTTCTGTGTCCTCTCTGATCTTTTCTGTGTATGTTTCTTGTAGAATGACTTGTAAAATGAACACAATATTATACATTGTTTTACAGCTGTGTATTAAAACAAAAACAAAAAAAGGAAAAAAATTAAACTTTCTGATGGCCAAGGTCATAATTGCACTGTAGTTGGAACACTGGTAACTTCTGATTTCTGATGTTGAAGCTTATGCAGATAAGATTTCTCTGACTGTTAGTTTTGTTTTATTGCTATTGTTATTATTTTTTTTAATATTTAGATCTGTTATTGCCGTCAAATGCGTCTACTTCTGAAATTTTCTTCTACAGCTGTGTGAATGCTGGAGTGTGTGTGAATTGTTTTTTACACCCTTCATAGTAACTGTACAGTGAAATCTCACAAAACCTCAAGGACTGGGTCATATTTCACGTGAAAATCAAAAGAAAGAAATTAAGGGAAAAAATATCAATTCTACTTTACATAAAGAATTAGTCTTGTTCCCCTATTTTTTTTCTTTTGATTCTTTAAGTGAAATTTGACCTGGGCATGCTGTGCTTCTGACTGAATCACAGTATAAAAAGCAACAAAATCATAGTCATATAAGCACATTCATATTTCCAGCATACGTCAGATCAAATGTTTTCTCCTCAGTAACTGTTCATTCAGAGTAGATTCACTATTCAATGTGTGTTCCTTATTATTTTCAGTGTGACACTGAACTGTTGTTTAAAAATGAAACACATTTTTGTACTTTTATTTCCTTATGTTTAATGACACTGACAGCAAATAAACTTGAAAACCCTTGTTCCATCCAAAATGATCTTGTGTCTTCTTTTGCACAGGCCTATTCATATTTGTTTTATTAGTAATTTTCTACACAACAATGGGCTGTCAGGTATTATATAATCATCTGTAGGATGCAACAAAGCCCCCAAGCAACTTATAAGCCCTGAGTATACTCAGTTTTTTACACATGAACACTAGTATATGCACGCACACAGACTCGTACGCATTCACAGGTGTTCGACGAGTTACAACCCATGTAAATATCTTTGTATTCTTTCATGCTAGACTTGTACAAGTGAGGGTACTTTCTAACCTATTCACACAATCTCTCATCTATATAGGCCACCATTGTCGCAGTAGCTTGCATGCGTTCCGGTCTGTTCTGTTTATGCAGTTTTCTTCGATTATCTTGTGTATCCACGCCCCCAGGGCACGGCTGCCACCTTGTGGTTAAACTAATTACTGCAAAAAATAATAAATGTGTATGTGCGACCTATGCGTACAGTATGCGTGTACTCTTCTGATGACAAAATTCGCATCACGCGCACTGTACGTTATCCCTCGCATACGAGTAAAATGTGAAGTATGTTTTGTGCTATACACACATATGGCCCTATTTCAGGGGTCGGCAACCCAAAATGTTCAAAGAGCCATATTGGACCAAAAACAAAAAAAAAACAAATCTGTCTGGAGCCGCAAAAAAATTAAAAGCAACACAGGCTGTAAGTCAGTGGCGGAGGCAGAAAGTGGATGGTGGGTGGGCTAGAATAATTCGCATCATCCCGTGTTTTTCAACTGGCTTAATTTGGGAGGGAAAAAAAATTATGGACCGTCCCTAAGTGGCGTCAGTTCACAAAAAGTCAAGGTATGGCACATTCAAATTACGTTATTTAATATAATATTACGTGACAATATCAATTCAAGTAAATCTACGAGATAAGAACAAGGCAAAACTGCAGTTACAACCTGAACCGGTCAACCGATTAAAAAAAATATAATTTGGAAATAACCTGGCATGGTAACAGGCAGCTATATGGATAAATAAAAATAACTAAAAAGTCAGCTTGCGATTAAAAAAAAAAAAAAATCAATACTGATTTGAAACTTGTGACAAACGCTCACACATTAACCCGATCACTTTATTTAGCGTTCATGTAAACATACGTTCGGATTCATAGAATGAATTTATATTTATTTATTTAAGAAATTCATTAAAAACAGAATATTGCTTCAGCCTTATTCAAAGGCCACAGAAACATGTTCGTTTTTTACGCACTTAAATACATGCCACCCGACGTTTTTGGTTTTCTTCCTATTTATTAAATATAGGCAATTGGTTGATGAAACAGTGATTGAAATTAAGATACAATTTCTACAAAACGAAATTCACTTTAAAGAAAGGCTTACTATAAAACAAAACTTAAAGAAGTGGACAAACTCAAGTCTGACCAGTTGCATGTCTCCTGACATATGCGCATCCTTCATGCTATTCACTTTTCATAATCAACATAGGTGAAATTTAACAAATAATATAGGCTCTATAGCCTAATGTTTAAATATAAATATGAAACTAAATTGGCTATTTTTATCCCTCTGGCCGACGAACGCGCATGTTTGTCCTCCTACAGAAACCATATGAAGACAAAAAATATATATTCTATAATATATTCAATATTATTAGCATATTGCTAACGTGCCCTTTAAATAACAAAAAATACTGCACCACGTTGTTTAAATAGCAAATGCACTCACGCCCATCACCTATGGTCTGAAAATTAGGTGTGTTCAGTTGCATTGTTGGCGTGTTGCTATTTTGAGGCAACGTTGTGCTAGACCTGAAACTGATAACTGCGTCAGGCTGAAACTTGCATTGATGGTTGCTTGTGTGACACCAGTAGTCAAACACGGAGGAGGAAATAAGATGCTTCAGGGATCTCTTGCTGGAGTCTGCGACTTGCACAAAGCGAGTGGCACCCTGAAGCAAAAACACTATCACAGCATCCTTACAGCGTGATGTTGTATCCTCTGCTATACACCTAGTGGGTCAGGGTTTCATCCTGCAGCAAGAAAGACTCAAAACAAACCTCCTGGCTATGCCAGAGCTACTGGACTTCAAATGATGGATGGCCAGCTCACTTAAACCACATCGAGCTGGTTTGGGATGAACTGGACAGAAGGGAACTTCTGCAGCTGTGTTGGGAACAGCTTTCACATTACAGAATGCCACACGTTTGCTTGCTTAAAATCTGCAAAATAAAAAATTAGATTAGGCCTACATTTCATTAACCTTAATAATTACATCTCCAATTGTTTATTTGTTCTATATTTAATTTCAAAACACTTTGAGACATTAAACTGCATAAATGTCAATTTAAAAAAAAAAAAAAACTAAAATCTCTCTGTCTATAGCCTATAGTTAGGCTACACTTCACCTCAAACCAAACAATATTCAAAGCAAGCCTTATATAGCACTCAAAGGTTTAAATCTGTCCAGAAGAACTTTTTCATTTACCACACAACTCTCTGGGACACTTTATTCTGAATGTCGATTACTGAGGTCAAATATGGCTGCATTTTGTTGACAACTGAATAAGTGTTGTAATGTAAGTCAGCGGCGTGTCATTATCGCAAACCCTGAAGGCTGAATGTACATTGTTCCTTACTTAACGATTAAAAAACATAAAACACTGAAAGAAAATACACATCTTTCAAATATTGCACAGTCAGTGAGTGCATAGGACATAGAGAGGCCTGCATTACATACCGCTCGCCACAAGATGGCAGTAAATGATTGTTAAATCGGTTCACTGCTCTTGCAGGTGAACCTGCTGTTTATCTTCAGGTTAGCTTTTAGCAGCAAATCAGAATCTGACTAATCATTTGTAAATTGGATGGATCATCTTGTGGATTATCTTCCGAAAGTGCTGTTCTACTTCAAGAAGGTGAGATTTCCTTTTAAAAAGCACTTTATTGAGCAGATACATTAGTTGGAGGCAACAAAAACAGTCAGTTAATTGTTTTTGATTGTTAAAATTGTCTGAATTCATGATAAAAGAAGACATGGAGCGTAAGAGAAATACTTTCTAATGCATAGTAAGATATAAAAGTAAATAAAAACATATAATAAGAAATATTATTGGATAATATAATGTATAAATATTCATTTCACTGTTAGATTGTTGTATACTGCATTGCATATGCAAACTAATTTTATTATAGTTACTGGCACTTGCAAATATCTTATTTTTATTTGTCTCTTTTTTTTTCAATTTATATTATTATTTGGCAGTGTCTTTTTACACCAAATGCAAATTTATTATTTATTTAACCTTTATTTAAGTTCTTATTATCAATAACAAAATAACCAACCTTGTTGGCAAAGGCTATTTTACCACCCACCACTGGTCAGACAGATTACCCATAGTACAAATGGTATCTCAGCATGTTATACTTTGTGCAAATATCATGACTATTTACTCTTAGAGTAAACAAAATGCTTTTTGTTACTAGTTACACTTTGTCCAAATACTAATCCACCTTCACTTGGTGTAAATAGCCTCCGTCCTTTTTTCTTTTGTCATTGTTTGTGTGTATGCATATTGATTCTTTTGCAGTATTCTGTGCAAAACAATAACACAATCATCCTGATACAGTCATTTGAAATTGAAAGATTGAGAAATAGGTTGTCAGAGACCTTGCCTTTGGCAGCAGCTGTAGTGCGCACTGCACAATTAGCATGTCTCTCACTGCCATCTGCTGAGTGACCCGTCGGGCACCATGAGAGAATCTGCAGCTCTGTAGTGATCAGAAATCCCGTGCACCATTCATATGACATAACGCATTTTGTGCATGTGATATTTGAACCGCCTGTTGTGAGTTTAAACGCAGCGTCTCTCCTCTCCTCCCACCCCGAGCGCTGCTCTCTCTCGGCAGAACACTTTCAGTTCTCAGATCTGGAGGATATAGACGCACTGATGTCTTAAACACACTCTCCGTCTTCCAAGGTCTGCTGCTAAACGCTCATGTGGATGTATTTCTCCCATTGATCTGTGTTTGGCTGCAGGGTTCTACAGAGAGAGAGCAGCTGTCAGAGAGAGAGAGAGAGCACTTGAGAGAATCCGCTCCTTAATGAATTCATCCTGCTAAATGCAGTCCAAAGTGCCTGTGGATAGCTGTGATCTGCTTAGCTATAAGGCACCTGTGTCTGGGACCCTCCACTGACTGACTGTTATCTATATAGAGCTCTGCAATATAGCTCAAAACATAATACAGTATATACTATATATATATATTGTATGGCATTGTTTTTATGTAATTTTCCAGAGTCAAATAGTTTTTAGCTGTTCCCAAAGACTTGCTTTTGATTAAACTTTTGTGCGATCTATCTTTGAATTCATTAAATCCCTACAGCAAGCATATTTTAGCATTAGAAACACTACTGTGACTGAAGAACTTACACATATTAGTGTGGATTAACCATTACCGAAACATAAAAAATGATTGAAATTTATCAATTCTGTTAGTTTAAGGCAGCAATGGCACTAACCTTAATTTACTAAACTATTTTGGTAACACTTTACTTAAAGCCATTATGTATAATGCAATATATAAGTATTTTTAATGGATTATTGATGTCATGTAATGCACCTTAAAATGCATTGTATGGTCTCATGAATAATTGTAAACACAGTTATAATACACCTTTAGAAAGTATAATGCATTAAAAAAAGACAAACAACCAATTTCAGATGTAACAAGGAATCTGTGAATATTATAATGCATTTTAACTTTGGGTACAATTATTTATGAAAAGATATGATGCATTATTAAGTACATTATGAATACCTTTATGATGCATTATACATAAAGGCTTTAAGTAAAGTGTTACCCACTTTAATAATGCATTATAAAGCTATTCATAATGTCTGTTGTTATGCATTATAGTATTTACAGATTCCTCGTTACATCTGAAATTGGTTGTTTGTCATGTGTTTTAATGCATTATACTTTCTAAAGATGTGTTCAGTGAATAGATAAGTATTATAATGTATTATAATGAGAACATACAATGCATTATGAGGTGCATTACAAGTCATGATTAATGCAATACAAATAATTTTATAATGCATTATTTATAAAAACTGTAAAAAGTAAAGTGTTACATGAAAAATCTTTCAAATGATGCATTATGCATTGGTGCAATTTACTGATATAGACTAATTTGATGTCATGCATCAGCTCGAGGTCTTTAAAATTAATATAAATGCAATATTGTAATACATGTAATTAGAGCGGCATGATTTTTTGGTTTCAAATAGAGATTATGATTCTGAACAGACAATTAAACAAAATAATGTAATTTATGAGAGGACAAAATGTTAATTGCTGCAGTAAATTGCAGTCTATTTGAAAGTGTTTCATTTAAATTCATTATTTTAAAAAAAATCGGTTTGAATGAATGATTCAATGACTCACTTCATTTGTTTATTACTGGATGAATCAGCATCTTTTAACTAATCTTTTGAATGAATGATTCTATGACAAATACATTTTTAACAGTCACTTGTAACGATGTAATCGATGCAGTTGTTATTTTAACTGTAGTAGTCAAAAAGTCCCTTTTATTTACCTAGCCTATTTGAAAAACATATTAAATATGATGGTAATCATGCATATAAATATTTGGAGTGTGTATGTGTATCAAAGTCCCTTTAAGACAAGTCATTTCACTCGGCGGCCATCTTTGAAACGCCTCTCGGGCATCCTGCAATCTCTTTGAATGGGGAAACATCAAATTCTCCAAAACTGTTTGCCAACCTTACGATTAAATTTCATGTTTGAAATCACCAATGAAATCTAACTACAACCGGCTCATAAATTTAGTTTCTAAACGCTCGAATCATGACAAAAAAAAAACTATTTTTCAGGCTGGATGAAGCTAATGCGCATGCGCAGACCTAAATGCGCGTCTTTTCGGAGGCGTCTGACTGTTCCTATAGAAACCGGTGATTCTAACGGCCGCTGAAGTGAAGTGACGAAGATGACTTTACCAGTCGGCGATTGGCTCTTATTTAGAAGGCGGGACTTATTCTCCCATTCAAAACAATACGAGTGACACGTCTTGTGTTATTCTATAGTCTTTGGTAGTCATCAGTGTTTTTCTATCTGAACTGTCAGCTTTTAACCCACTACTTCTGTGATGATTTGAATATTTGTAACAGAAATAATGACACTGTGTGGATGAAAAGACAGCTTTGTGAAGCTGTTTAATAGCTATTCATGACAACTGCTCTCTCGAGATTGAGATCTTTTAATGATTATTCATGCAGCTCTACATATAATTTTATATCGGCGGTAGATCATTGTAAATATGCGGTATAGCGAGAAATCGAAACATCAGCCATACTGCCCAGTCAGTTGTCCGCTGGATGCACCTGGTCATGAGGTGAGACGGAGCATGCAAGGGCTGAAGGTGAGGGTACTGAAGGCTGAAGGAACTCAGGAAGTGTTCCCTCGATAGGGGTCAAGCTGGGCCCCGAGGCACGAACAGCTCCAGTTCCCATTAATGCCAGTGTTAATGTCAGCGAAGCCCCAAAGGTAGTGAACCGCCAGCAAAGTAAGCAAGGATTACAGGAGCAAGTGACTTTACTCTACTGTAAACAATCCTGTCGTGCTCCCTTAAACACACACACAAAACAACAGAAGGAGACACTACCGTAGGGTTCAGTCTGCTGATAAGAGCAGATCTGAGGACTTTGCACAGCGTCTCATAGGCTTTGAATCCAGTCATCAAAGCTCCTGGACTCGGGAAAGCTGATGTGCATGTCATCTTCTTCACCTATTATTTATTATTATATAGGAAGAAGGACTGTATGAAATGAAAAGCATACACTATACTGCATGTTCAAGCATTGATACTCTATTAAATCTTAATATTTTATAGATATTTATATAAAATTCCTATTTATACTAATAATAATACTCAAACACCTTTATAGAAATTTACCTTGCAGCTACTAACAGTGAAGAAATATGGTGTTTCGGCAGAAATGTGTTTATTAAAATTATGCTATTATTAGGCCTACTTATATTAAATATTGCAGAATATAAATCACTTTCTGTCATAAAGGCTGTTTTCGTATTTTCTCTGTTCACAATATTTTTATTACACAAAGAAACCACATACTCACAGTAATGAGAAGCATAGTTTCACCTGTTTTCTGTCTACCATGATACCACAGTTAAATTTCATTAGGGCAATTAAAGGATAATTGAACAAAACAGCTTTAAAGCCTGGATCCCATGAAATGAGGACAAAGCTTTAAATATGTTTTATGATCTTTTTAATAGTTCTAATGAATTTTAATTTAAGTAAAACGTTATTTCAATGAGAGCGTCATGAAAGATAGATATCAGCATCTTAGATAAATTAGGTGTTAACTCTTTATAAATGTTATTGTTTTAAAGGGGTAGTTCAACCCAAAAGGTCATCATTTACTCATTAATTTTTAATAGCATTAAATTTACTTAACGGCATCAAAATCAGTGCTTTACTGCCAAAGTGCATTTCTATTTGACAAAAGTGCAATATTAAATTTGTTAACTGCATTTGTAGTAAATTCAATAGTATCCATTATTATTTGTCCAATTTAAGGTCCTAACCCCAGCAAGAACATTGACAGGGGGACTCGTAGGCCGCATATGCTGGGTTTGTCCAGGGCTGAATTTTAGCCCCAGTCCAGCCCAGAGAGTTCACATTGCACGATTTTCATTACTGGATGGGGTAGCATTCAGTCGCTGCCGTGTGCACATTGCACAATGGATTGGCGACAGACACACTGCATGACTTTACAATAGGAAGAATCGCGACAACTCTGTCTGGTCCGCAATACGTTTCACAACCAAATACTCGCAGGAAGTGATAAAGAACCAGAAAGAGACCAGAGTTGTTATTAAAAATGTTAGCCCACAAGAAGCTTGTGATCCAAATCGTCTGTGCGTAGATTTGCAGCGTGTAACAAGCAGGGCGGGGCGAGAGCCACGAGAGAACGGCGCAAGGCTAAGGAGCATCACCTGCACACTAAAAAACAGCGCTACACGTTTAAAATTAAATAAATTATATGTATCATCATGGTATGTGTGCAATGTATGTGTCCAAAAATGAAAGAGAAATAGCGGACCTTAAGAAAAAATAGGCAAGACACATTGGACATCAACATGCATCATTCTTACAATCACCACCAGAATGTCCACCTTCACAATGAACTCTGTTAAACTCTGATCAATTCAACAGTTCTCTTCACAAAACGAAATTCATTTCAAACACTTGATGAAATGATTAACATAACAAAGTTAATGTTTTATATTAAAGCACAAACTAAGAAAAGAAAAACAAACCTTTAACCTTTAATTAAATTAATTTTATGCCTACTGATCTGCAGGCTATTGTCAGATAAAGTGCAACCAAACTGATGTGTGTTTACAGTGCGTGTCGGCTATGTTGTTTCTGGACTCGGGTGGGCGATATTATCAGATATCGCGATATTTTTTAAGGCGATTATCGATAAAATATTATTTACATATCGCCCATCCCTACCAGGAGCTACATATAATGTTATTTGGGGTCGCTTCAACCCGCGGGCATGAAAAACAATGTTAAAGTAGCCCAATTCCACGGGAAAACCACAAACTTGGCGACACTGACTCTGCATTAAAAACACTGATTTGTTCATGAATGAAACAAGTGGCTGCCTTAATGAATCATTTGAATTCATGCTACTCATTAAGATGCATGTAGTAGATTTTGCCAATAGTTCAGTCACACTGGAATTTAATTAAAGCCTGTTTTGTCAGACTGAACTGATTCATGAAAACTGAGAATCTCTGTAGCTTTAAAGCAACAAAATTCTGAGTTAAAACAACCCAAGTTGGGTTGAAAATGGACAAACCCAGCAACTGGGTTGTTTTAACCCAATGGTTGGGTTAAATGTTTGCCCAATGTGCTGGGTAGTTTTATTTAACTCAACTATTGTTTAAAAATGTATAAAGTAATATTTACATATATGTAAATGTAATATAAATATAAGTCTGGCTTAAAATGAACCCAAAATAGGTTGGAAATTAAAAATCAGACACGTCATTACTAGAGCCAACAATAATAATATAAAGGTGAACATTTATTATTAAGCATTTTAATAAACGTTTATTGTTATTATTACTAATTAAACTTCCTAATAAATGTTCATTTCCAACATATTTTGGGTTCATTTTAAGCAAGCAATACAGTCATTTTTTAATTAGTTAAATAAAGTTGAGTTAAATAAAACTACCCAGCACATTGGGCAAACATTTAACCCAACCACTGGGTTAAAACAACCCAGTTGCTGGATTTGTCCATTTTCAACCCAACTTGGGCTGTTTTTAACCCAGCATTTTTTTTTTTTTTTAGAATGAATAATTCAGCCAAAACTGAAAAATGTGTCATTATTTCTCTCCCTCATGTTGTTCCAGACTGGCATACTGTTATTTTGTTTGACAAAAACACTTTACAAGGCTATATAAGTAATATCTATCCAAGTCTAAACCTTAAACGTTGACATGCTAGCTTTGATTCTAAATGTGATTTCAGAGCTTCAGCGAAGGTGAAGATTATTATTTAATAATGACCTTGCCTGTTTTGTTCATCACACAAAGCTGACTTCAATCATTTGAAGTCACATGAACTACTTTATGGTGCTTTTTATGGAACTTAACACCGTGGTCACTTTCCTTTTGAGGTGAACTATTCCTTGAAAGACGAGAGTTATTTACAGACCACAGCCCATTAACACAATACTCTGAGACTTTGTTACACAGACAGTTAAAACAAATGTAATTTGCACAGAACATACTTCCTCTTCAAACTTTCTTCCTTTTAATATCTCTCTCTCTCTCAGACCGAGGGAATAAACAGGCACAGGCTTGCGGCCATGTTTTTTTTTTTTTTTTTCTATCTTTCTTTCTCTCTCATTCTGATAGATTGTAGTTGAAGCTAATTGCAGTGTTTCAGAGCGGACTCTCTCGTCTGCTTAACCCCGGGATTTCTGTCCTTTTTTTCTCCTTTCTTTTTTTTTTTCATTCCAGAGGTCTCGTTGTGGAAGGACAGCGAGTACCCTGCTTTGTTAATTACGAGGATAACACATTCACTCATCAAATAATGGATGTGCTTTGCAATTTCAAGTTTTAATAATCAATTACTGAGAGCAATTCTCCATGGAGTTGCAAAAGAGTCATTAAGTCTCAAAAGGCAAAGGGAAAAAAAAAGCGCTATTTTTACAAATGCCTGAGGGGAATTGACTCAAAGCGCTTCCTATGCATTTGCCAATGTAATTCCAATAGAAAAAGTATGGAAGAAAAGCTTGTGGCATTTAGTTCTTTGAAAAGAGGTGATGTCTTATGAGGTGAAGTGTGGAGCTGAAGCCTGTGGACTGTAAACCATTAACAAATCATCTGTACAGTGAGCTCTAATAGTCTGAGATCACTTGTGAACACGTCTATTCTGCATTTTCTTATTTAATAAAATGTTTTAAGGTAACACTTTATTTTGATGGGCCACTTTAGACATTCCACTAACTATAAGTAACTTTGCAGCTACATGTCAACTAACTCTCATTAGAGTATTAGTTGACTGTTTTCCTAATATCTGCTAATACTTTATTCTGATGCTCCCCAACAGACATTCTAGTGACAATAAGTTATCTAGCAAATACATGTCAACTTATTAACCCTAAACCTAATCTAACAGTCTACTAATACTCTAATGAGAGTTAGTTGAAATATACTTGCAAAAAAAAAGTGTAACTTTTTTGGTAAACAAATTATATGATCAGCATAACATTTTGAGTGAAAAATGAATTGAGAATGAGAATGCCTAAATATCTAGTTTATAACCCTTTTGTGTTAATGACAGCAATCAGATTTTTGGGTCATTCTATCTCAAGTCTCAACAGATGGCGGGGCTTTATATCCTACACATCTGCCATTCAGATCTGCGTCCATATAGTTAGTCAGTGTAATGCATTACAAGTATTACAAGATTACTTTTTTCAAGTATCAGGTAAGGTAATGCATTACTTAATACTTGTTGTATAATCTACAACAAAGTGTCAGTTACTTTTTTCAAATAAGTAACTCAAGCTGCTTTGTTGTCCCATTTATTGACTGACAGCTCTCCTGTCCCCATGTTGAGAGAAATCTAGTGCAGAGGCATTGTTTGCGCTGTGTAAACATGATGGGTATTGTAGTTCTAGACTAAATGTAAACATGGATTTTGTCACTTGCACAAAAACACTTGCATTTGGTATTCCTCAAAATGAAAACAGTGAAATGCAAACTCAAAATATTTCACAAACCTGCAATAATTAATTATTAAGTAACACAAATATACTTTCTCCCGGTTGCACAGACAAGGCTTAAGCTAATCCTAGACTAAAATTCATGTTTGAGCAGTTTTAACTGAAAGAAACTTGCACTGATGTATCTTAAAATATGTCAGAGCTATTGTTTTGTCTCAAGATGCACATAAGTAATGTTTTTTTTTTTGTTTTTTTTAGCTCTATGTAGGAATTACACCCAGTGGTTGAAATAGGTACTGCAGTCAAAATTCAAAATATTGTTTGCCCCGCCCCCTCCTTCAAAGACGCGGGTGGCCAGCTTGAGGACATGCAACAAGAGGGAGCGCAATTGACAATGAAAGCTGAGGAGACTTACACACTGTAAGCTGATGAGTTGATTTATCTGTGTTTTAATATGCTGTCGCTCATAGATTTTTAGATGCAGAGGCTTTTTAGGTCAAGTAGAATATGTGATTCTCTGACCCTGTTTGGCTGCAATACGCTTTGTTTTCCGCAACTGGCAACATGTGATGTCGAAATACTATTGGATAAACTGGCAGCACTCGTTTTCACACAGACCAAAACAAAGACAGACATTCCGACACGGAACGCCCATTTCAAAGTAGAATGTCTGGATGTAGCGTTGTTTTTCGGAGAAACAAGCAGATGAACTTAGCATGTTTCCTAAATATCTGCAAACATATTGGGGTATTTTTATGGTTTATTAACCCTCTGGAGTCCGATGCTGATTTGGGGCTTGGAGAAGTTTTGACATGCCCTGACATTTGTGCTTTTTTCAGTTGTTCATAAACATATAAATGACAAAAGTGTCATTACACTGTATTCAGCACAAACTAGGCTACCATAATATGTGAGGAACATGTATGTACATGTTTGTGTTTTTGAAGGAATAATGTTTATGCGTGGTTATTGAAAAAACTTAAGCCACTGAAATAAGGCCAAAATAAGTATATTAAATCTGTGTTCACAAGACTTCTGGTTATTGGAGGTTGTAGACTAGAGTTTTTGCTTCAGAATTATGTAAAAATTATGCTGACTACTCTTTCATATAAAACAATAGAGATATTTAAATTTTGTAAGACTCTTTTTGTCAAGAAATACCGTATGCGTGGAGGCGTGAATCTGTATGAATAATGGGCCATTTACACCTGAGAAGACAAAAGACTTGCATAATAATGACCTGAAATGACTTGCATATTAATGAGGCCTTTCAGTCAGGTAGGCTGTGAAAAAAAACATCTGTAATAATGTCTCAGCTCATCATAAACAGCAATACTGTGAAATATTATCACAATTTAAAATAATTGTATTCTATTATATTCTTTAAAATATAATTTATTTCTGTGATGCAAAGTGTCTGAACAATTATGTTACCTCTATGGCATTTCATATAGGCTTTTAGCTTAAAAGCATGCACATTTGGAGAAATATTTGATGGATTCTTATATATTTATGTCAATTTTCTATACTGAGAAGTAATATTTATTGTCATCACTATGAGTGCTGGATACTGTGTTTTTAATTCATACTTGCAGCCGGAGGGCGCTCTCTGTACACCTTTAGGCCACAAATTATTCTAAAGAAGAAGAGGACATTTCAGGAATGGTGTTTTTAATTCATACTTGCAGCCGGAGGGCGCTCTGTACACATTTAGGCCACAAATTCATATAAAGAAGAAATGGAATTAGGAACTAACGGCATGTCTTCTAGAGATCACTAACCATGGCTTTACCATCCAAATAAACACTTTTCAAGACAATAAATACACGAGTGAGACGATGAATGCATGTATTGCCTCTGAATAGCGCTGGCTCCGTGGGCGTGGCCGCATTAGTGGATAATGAGCTGAATCACAGACTTCTGCCATGGCTCTCTTTTCATACAGATTACATAAACACAGAATGTTTGTTTTTGATTTGACTTACACGATTTAAAACCTGACATTTCAACGTTTCTTTAGACATAAGTGTAATTTTTTTTGTCATTAGTATTCATAAGTTACAGTTCATTTTCTGAGAACTATCAGATTGGACTTCGTTCAGAGGTAGAGGAGAGATCACGCATCATGTTAGTTTTCTTTATTTTACAAAAAGCACAACATTGTGTTTTTACTCTGAGTGTACACAAATAAAAGAAGATATTCTATAGTTTCAATTGATATATTACTTATGTCTCTATGACAAGAAATGACGGAGTATTTTAAGTCTGTCTTGCTGCAATGTGAAAAAAATCCTGCAAAACGCGCCGGTGCGTTTTCAGACCTCAGGGAGTTAAAGTGAAAATGTTACATATAGCCCCTTTAAATGCACTAATTGAACTAAGGCCTAATCCTGACTTAATCTAAGCCCTGTCTGTGAAACCGGGCTTTAATGTATTTAATTTCACTTTATCAACCAGTGTTCAAAACAAACAAGCAAGTCCAGTCCAGGTGAGATAAAGTAACATAACACATTACTTTCCATAATAAGTAACGCAATTAGTTACTTTTTATGGAGTAATGCAATATTTAAATGCATTACTTTTAAAAGTAACTTTCCCCATCACTGTAGTTAGCAACGCCCAACTTCCTATGATCCAATGCAATCCAGAAATCAAATCTTGAAATCAAATCATTTTTTTTTTTCCTTATTCCAGAAGCTGTTTCACTCAGATACACATCACTATATCGAAGAAAAGACTATCGCAACTTCCATTTTACGCCAACTTTAAAGCCCCTTTCACACAGCGTGTTGATCCCAGAAAAATTTCTGTAAAAGTGCCTTCTTTGTGAATGCAAACATGTCCTGGGATTGATTCTGGGATCGATCCAAGGATGGGGACCTAGTAACATTGCCGGGATCATTCCGGAACATGCCCTGTGTGAACAAAAGGCAGGACCAATGCCGTAAAGGGTGTGTCATAATGAAGACGCCGAAGCTGAGATCATTCGCCAGCTTAGTGGAACGGTACGCAATGCGCTAGTTTATAATCGAGCCAGAATCAGGTCAAATCGCAGATCATAAGCAAACTTAAGATGCCGCAGAGACAATACACCTCACATCCTGATGTCACGTGTCTTTACGAGTGAGAACGCACCCACAGATTCCGGAAAATCACTGGCAGTGTGAATGAACCATAATCAAACGACAAATACATTATCCGTGTATTTTCCGGAATCTCTGTGTGAAAGGCGCTTAAGATTTTAGCCACCTTTAGAGTCAACTTGAAGTAAAAATTGACCCTATTTGCTTATACACATTGCTGGTCTTGTTGTGCATGATTGTTAACAGTTCACAAGGCAGCATTTACAACGATGGACTACTTTTTTGTCTTCCGTGGTGCTTGATAGCAGAGTTATTGGGCTACGTTTGCATCCACTGAAAAGAAACAGATTTCAGCCAGTGTCAGTGTTTTAAACCTATTGACCCCTTGTTTTATGTTTGTTGTGTTTGGCATTTCGGCAAGTTTTTGTTTTCTTTTAATCTCCAGGTAATAAAAAGTTTAATAGTTTTTTTCCCTTCAACTCTAAACATTAATTCAACACAAGAACATTAACTCTACAGCTCACAAATCAGCTGTTTTTCTTTTTTTGTTGTTGTTGGTTTTTACCCAGAGGGCAGTTCTCACCACCTGAGCCGTGGCACCGCTGTCGTGACCCCAGCATCGTGCAGTGGGTGGTAACACACGAGAAAAGGCTGTTGGTCAATATGTAATGTTCATGCGCTTTCATTAATAAATATCACTGACTTCTAGACCAGTCTGAAAATATGTGCGCAAGTGGGTGTGTGGTAAGATGGTGTCTAGAGTCTTCCGATGAAACGAGATTGAGTAGACATTTGACTAGCAGCATAAAGTCAGGTCCAGTTTGAAGCAGTTTATTTTTCTTCTGGCCAAGAATGGCCCAATAAGAAAGGAAGAAAACAAAGCGACCAATCACAGCTTGTTTTGTCAGCGTGTCGTTTATGGACGGGGTCTATTTGAAATACACAAAAGCATAATAATAGACTGCTGTTTGCTTATAGATGTCTAGTTTATATCCTGCTAAAAATGGCGAAATCATGTCTCTTTACTCCTAGATAGATTTCACACAGTTCCTTTGGACCTTAAAAAGAGTTTATAGTGAAACTCTACAGCAGATTGAAGCACAGAGGAGATGGATGGCTGTTACAGGCGATCAAAGGCAGAATGAAAAAAGGAATGACACAGCTGGATCAGGAAGGTGCGGAAAGGGAAAAAAACATCTCTTGTACAGGCAGAAAGAAAAGATTGAGAGTATCTTAAGAACAAAAATAAAGAAATAAATAAAACAAGCTGAAAGATGTGTGACAGCAGCATACTGCGCAAAAACAACAACACCAAAAATACAAACACGCCACTTTCTGACATGCCTTTAGATTCGATCTTCTGACACAGCTTGGAAAATGACGCGTCCTATCTCGCATTAGCGTTTGATCGCCAGTTCAGAGACTATTATTAAAGTGATCTGTAAATGTGACACATCAGCACTGCAAACGCATCAAGAACCGTATGAAAGAACGGCACACATTATGAAAATATTTGGATGAGGATTACGGTGTTTGTATGGCAGCGATGCACTGATATTCCTCAAACACTGGATAGGGCTTATTCAAAACCTTTAAACCTGAGTATTTAACTACTGCGATTAATTCAGCCTGCATGAAGCGCTTATCATACAGACTAGATCATTTGTTGTCTTTGTTTTTTTTTTTTTTTTTTTTTTATCTTTATACTTTTTAAGAGATTTTAAGGATTGACTTGCATTGTTTGCCATGCAAACTGTAGTTAACATTGTAGAATTTGGATACTGAAAAAAAAATATTCTTGTTGATCATCTTTGCACACTGATTTTCTTTTCTTCTTTTTTTTGCACTTACTCCACTGGTCAAAGGTTTGGAATAATTAGGATTTTTTTAATGTTTTGAGAAGTCTCTTATATTCACCAAGGCTGCATTTATTTGATCAAAAATACAGTAAAAACAGTACTATTGTGAAATATTATTACATTTTTAAATAAGTTGTTTCTATGTTAACATGTAATTTATTCCTGTGATCAAAGCTGAATTTTCAGCATCATTACTCCATTCTTCAGTGTCACATGATCCTTCAGAAATCATTCTAATATGATGATTTGATGCTCAAGAAACATTTCTGACTATGTTACAAAAGATTTATATTTCAAATAAATACGTCTATACTGTTCCTTTGAACTTTCTATTTATAAAGAATCCTGAAAAAAAAAATCATGTTTTCCACTGAAAATCTCATCACTGATAATAAAAGCCAGTATTCAGCTTTGATCACAGGAATAAATGACATTTTAAAATATATTACAATAGAAAACGGTTCTTTAATATTTCACAATATTGCTAGTTTTTGATCACATAAATGCAGCCTTGGTGAGACTTCTTTCTAAAACATTAATCTTAAAATCCTAATTATTCCTGTTGTGTTGTACTTTACTCAAGTGCTTAGCCAATGCATTTCAATCATTTCAATTTTTGTGTAACTGGCAGGATCAAACCTCAGGACTCAAGAGTTTCCTTCAAGTGTCTCAGTACTAGCTATAAGCGTTTCTACAATTTAACTTCTCAGAAGTTCAGATATCTGACTGTAGAAGACTGATTACTCTATTTAAGCATGCTGAGAATATAACATACTTTTTATGATTTGCAGAATGATGCACAAGATTAATTTATCACAACATTTTTTCTTTTGTCAAATCAACTTAAATAATTAATGTTGTTCAGATATTTTGAGTTTCTGTTGATTAAACCAATCAACTATATTGTAATAACTCAAATTTTTTATTTCAATGAACTCAATTTTAAGACACCAAAGCGCCTCTGATTTTATTTACACAGAACCTACAACCTAAACTAACCTAAAGCTGTAACACTTTTTTTTCCCTGCATCCCGCACAACGCTGTTTCTTTCAGGAGAAGCGGATCTAGTTGAAACTGTTATTTAAAGAATTTCTCTAAACACACACACACACCACACACACACACACACACACACACACACACACAATGGACTGACAGGCTGCTGGATGGGGTCTTTAACTTCGCTCAGGCAGCCCACACACACCCCACATGTGCTTGGGTTGCATTCGCTCGTATCGCTCTCTCTCTCTCTGATTTACATTGCGAGCAGCGGACAGGGTGGTAGAAAGGAGGCTGCAGAGAGGAAATGGTCCATTTCTCCCGGTGCTTGGGAATGGAAACAGAGGAGCATATGTTGGGATTTGAAGAGTCAATCCATGAATAACCTGAAGCGATGTTTCTTCTCTCTCTCTCTCTCTCTCTCTCTTTCTGGGCAGACTAGAAGTGCAGCAGAGCTGTGCAGGGAGAACTGGCTTCCCTAAAGTACCAGGCTGTAGTCAAAAATATTTACAGTGCCAGGAGGTATTCAGCAAAATATTCGAAAAAATTCGATATCGAGCTGACCTCTCACTGGGCATCTGATGCCTCTCTCGCACTCTCCATCTCTCTCTCTCATTCTAGCTGCTGCTTCTGAAACAGTTTGGCACACAACAACAGACTGCTTTATCAACTATGCTATGTATAGATTTCAAATATATATTGATGCGTTTTAATAATTATCATTAATGCCTGGAGCTGGTATGGCGGATTGTTTTGTCATACGTATTGCATAAAACATAAGCATCTAGTTTCTGAACGTTATCTGTTGATGTAAACGTGTCATCAAGGTAATTTTGTTTAAATTGCAAGAGTGATGTTAAAAATGATAAATCAGTAATGTCTTGCACCATATGCAAAAGTATGTGTGCAGTATAAATTTGTAGCTATCATGGTTATATTACATCTGTATAATATCCTTCAGTCATTGCCTAAAAACTTAATGAATTACTTGTTAATTTGATAATAGTCGAGTTCTGAACTAATAATCTAAAAAAATTAATTAAAAAAAAAAACATTCTTTTTTGATGGAAAAATAAACAGAAGCACATATTTGTTTTATTCTTTTTTTGTTGTTTTCATTTTTATTTTATTGCAATAATCAAATTCTAGATTGTTTTCAGTGACGGTAGCAGCATATTTACAAACTAATACCAGAATGATTTATTACGCCATTACTTGTCTTGTGTGCATTAGCTTCAGATCTTTTAATCTGGTTTTCATATTTGGAATCTGATATAATTCCTGCTCTCATGATTCATGAAGTCAGTTGAGGTTGTTTTAGAGCAGATGGCCACTAGAGGGCAGGACAGATCCAGACAGGAGAGATTACTGCACTGCTGATGCATTTACTGGCACATTAATGTTCACACTGTCTGTGTTCAATATCTGCACATAATCAACATTAAGCATTTAGTGAAAAATGACTGCAAAAATCATTTACAAGGGAATGGAATCTGCTGAGGCAATAAGTGAAAAGACTAATACAACTGTAAAATTAATTAATAGTCTTTGTGTGTGTGTGTGTGTGTGTGTGTGTGTGTGTGTGTGTGTGTGTGTGTGTGTTGCTGTGGTTTAAGGGCAACAAAATTGCACCCAGAAGATACAGTAGGTGAATCTGAACTAGATAGATAGATAGATAGATAGATAGATAGATAGATAGATAGAAGTCTATGGCATGTCCCTATCTATCTATCTATCTATCTATCTATCTATCTATCTATCTATCTATCTATCTATCTATCTATCTATCTATCTATCTATCTATCTATCTATCTATCTATCTATCTATCTATCTATCTATCTATCTATCTATCTATCTATCTATCTAAGTAAATTTGAATGTGTTTGTACATTTACTTACTAGTTTAGAGAGAAGTTGTGTGCTAAAACATATTTTTTGGGTTTGTTTGTGTTGGTGTGTGTGTGTGTGTGTGTGTGTGTGTGTGTGTGTGTGTGTGTGTGTGTGTGTGTGTGTGTGTGTGTGTGTGTGTGAGAGAGAGAGAGAGAGGTTTTTCCACAGATTGCCAAGGAGGAACAGATGTCATGGATCAGAGAGACACTTACACACTCCCACAGTTCTCTCTCTCTCTCTCCACACACACACACACACACACACACACACACACACACACACACACACACACACACACACACACACACATTTGACACAGCAGCTTTTTGTCAAGTATTACAAGAACTGGCACTTTAACTATAAAAGGCAGCAAAGAATCTCACTAATTATAATGTTCATATACGAATGTAAAACGTATATCATAGTTATTAAAATGAAAATTTTACTTTAATTACTTTCTACCCTCACATTTCTAGACTTATTATGAAACATTCATTAGTGCATGTTATTCTAAAGAAAACATATTGTCTTCATAATCTTTTGTAATTGCTCTTATCTATGAATCTATGAAACAACTTTCTTTTTAGGTTAACGTCACCAAGCCCTCTTATGTTTTTATCCCATTCTCACTTTCACAATCCAATCAATTCCTAATGGTTAAAAAAAAAAAAAAAAAAAAAAAAAAAAAAAAAAAAACTCAACCTACTTTTCTCTTTTTGAAAATCCAGTTTCATTCAAGAATAGGCTAGTTGGGTTGAAAATGGACAAATCCAGCAATTGGATTGTTTTAACCCAGTGGTTGGGTTAAATGTTTGCCCAACATGCTGGGCAGTTTTATTTAACCCAACTATTGTTTAAAAATTACTATACAATTGGTTTAAAACTAACCCAAAATAGGTTGGAAATTAAAAATCAGACACATAATTAATAGACGCAACAATAATAAAAAGGTGCACTCTAAAAAAACAACCCAAGTAGGGTTGAAAATACAAACCCTGCAATTAGGTTGCTTTAACCCAGTGAATGGGTTATTTTAACCCAGCAGTTGGGTTAAATTGTTGCCCAACCTGCTGGGTTGTTTTATTTAACTCAAATATTGTTTAAAAATTACTGTATTGCTTGCTTAAAATGAACCCAAAATATGCTGGAAATTAACATTTATTAATATGTTTAATAAATGAGCATTTATTAATAAGATAATGAATAATGAACAATAAACAATAAACATTTATTAAATTGTTTATTAATAAATGTACACCTTTTATTATTGTTGCCTCTAGTAATTATGTGTCTGATTTTTAATTTCTTACTTATTTTGGATTCATTTTAAGTCAGCCATATAGTAATTTTTAATCAGTAGTCGGGTTCAATAAAACTACCCAGCAGGTTGGGCAAACATTTAACCCAACCACTGGGTTAAAACAACCCAATTGCTGGGTTTGTCCATTTTCAACCCAACTTGGGTTGTTTTTAACCAAACATTTTTTAGAGTGTAATTACGTGTCTGATTTTTAATTTCAAACCTATTTTGGGCTCATTTTAAGCCAGACATATAGTCATTTTTAAACAATAGTTGAGTTAATAAAACTGCCCAGCAGGTTAGGAAACATTTAACCCAACCGCTGGGTTTGTCCATTTTCAACCCAACTTGGATTTGTTTTTAACCCAGCATTTTTTTAGAGTGTTAAGAAACCGATTCACCTCTTTGACCATCTCCTTTTTTTAATATTTAATTTGCTCTTTCTTTTGTTCTTCAATCAAACATCAAGCTTATTTTCTCTTGTGCTTTTTAGCTCTGGTTGTTCCAAGCGTAATGGTTTTATATCATAGTAGTATATGTAACATTTTATTGGATTGCACACATATAGAGCTGAGGCATCTCCTCTCTTTGCACTTGCATTAGCTTTTATCACAGCTATTGTTATTATTCTGCATTTTACTTGAATGTCTTCAAAACATAACAACTGCCAGAACAACAAGACTAATGTATTCGGTGGCAGCAGAGGGAAGGAGAGGGATTGTGAAGTGTGCAGTGAAGTGAAACATGAAAGGTTCCAGACAGGATGTGACACAGTGTCGTTCAGCTCGGCGCAGATAAAAAGCCCCTTCTCTCCCCGAAACCCCCCGCAGCACAGCCCGCCAAACCGCGGCCCCCCAAAATCCTCCTCGCCATTAAACGGTTTGTTTTTTGAACGTCTCTCCAGATCCAAAGCGAGAAAAGTGCGAGATGACAGCTGATCTACACGTGTAAAACGCGTCGTCGCTGTTACTGAGAGCTACAAACGCACTGCTTGCGGTGTCTTTACCGTCCCTTTCTCTCAGTCCCTGTGGTGTCTCGCGTTGGTGTCCTTCACCAGTTGATTTATGGTCTGGCGCTCTGGTTTGTCAGACCACAATAGGGGACTATCGTCAATGGCAGCGTTTCATTCTTACACCGTGTCCTAACCAGACACGAGAAGTTTCCAGCCCCAAAGTAATTTGTCTGTTCATAATGAAAGCAAAAATGCTGCGTGATGCAGCATGATAATATTTGAAAACAGTTATATTCATATTCTTTTGTCAAATACTTACTTTCAATATCTGACCACCATTTACAGTCCAATTGATTCTCCATCTTCTTTCCACAATGAATATCCTGTATAAGTTGTAAATGCATCAGACTGTGGAAGCAGAATACAGTAGTGTACAAAAGCGATGACCCTTTATTTAAATATTAAAAATGTTTGTGATAACACCATGAAACATGCCAAATTGTCCAAATTGGCCAGGCTGTCATAAAATAAATTATGAACACATGCAAAAACGAGAGAACCAAGGAAATATTCATAACTGATTATGTTGTAGTGAATGCATGCTTTCTCCTGTGAGCTTTTTTGTTTTTATATGCATTTTTTTCTTCTTGCCTGTAGCTGTAGTTTCCTTTTTTTGTCAAATAACTTCAGTTAAATACCTAACCAAGTTTAATGTTTTGTTCTTCAGTCATACTTAAATTGAAAAACAATATTTTTCTTATGTTGATGGTTTAATGAAACTTGTAGGGTCATTAAAAGCAAATATCCCCTCTGGACATCACTTTTGGCCACTATACTGTAGGTTTTAAACCACATTACATGTTGACTTTAATGTACAGTTGTGTGAAGCAGTATTTTGAACCAATGAGAACTCACTGTCCAGTAGCAGAAAACTAAAAATAATGCTTGCTAATTTATTAATCGCTTTTTTATTGCGAGTATATTGCTTGTAACAAAACTTACAAAAACGAGACCTTCCCTGACTTCCTAAGTTGTCTATGAAAGCCTGTAGATTGATTTTTATGTAAAGGACTCGGGTCGGTTTTGCCGGGAAAATTCAAAGGATGTGACGGTTATGCGCGCTCACGAGAACCTCTCTTCCGTTCAGTGACATATTAAATAAATACTTACAGGATCATGCCGAAAGAGCTGTTCTGTACTGTAATGTCAATGTATCATGCAAAGAAAATTATTCATTTAAACTGTAGTGTCACATAGCCAGATAGTCTCAAATATTCAAACTACTGCAAAGAGAGAAATTTTAATTACCTCATCTGTCCACATGATGCCGGTAAATCGCAGAGCTGGTGCAAAAATATGCACATCGCTACATATGTCGCTACATATACAGCATTTTCTCCATCATACAATACATCTGAAAATTAATTTCATGCCATTTATCAACACAATCATCCAGCATTTAATATGATATTGTAAAATCGCTCTATCTTACTGCAGTGTGTAACAGTGTCTCACAGCAGCCACCGAGCGAACGCACAGAGTAACTTTATAACATTATTTTCAACACTCTCAAATGTATCTAATATGATAAACAGAGCTGCGTTTCCTCATACTCATGACCGGAAAAGCGGAAACTGCGCCGGTGACTGTGTCATAATAAAAGTCCCGCTGCTCGTGAGGCGTGTGTTGATCAATCGCTCCAGCTCCTCGTTCAGCTCCACAACACTCGCTCCTGCTCTTCTTCATACTGCAGTAACGTTAATAACCACATCCATGAACATGATTTCTTCCTGAGTCCTATCCCGATTATTTTCCACCGGCTGTGAGGTGAAGACCACATGTCCCAAGTTTCCGCGCTCAAACTTGGCGTCATCAAGCTACGCCTTCGTTTTGAATAGGCCTCTAGTGGACAAAATATTACATATTGCACCTTTACACACAAAAAAATCTAAATGTACTTGAGAAGCAACGTTTTTTTATGAATGTATTTGCATCAAGGCTGCATGTATTTGATCAAAAATACAATAAAAACAGTAATATTGTGACAAATTATTACAATTTAAAATATCTGCATCATTACTCCATTATTTAATTTTCAGCATCATTACTCCAGTCTTCAGGCAGATTTATCCACTTGTAAAAAATCTCAGTGCACAATTTTTTTTTTTTTTTTGCAGTGTAGGTGATTTTCAAACAGGTTTCTGAACACTCTGCCAGGTTATCCATTGGTCAGAAAATAGATAGTCCCTCCCCAAACGCGCCATTGGTTGAGTGAGTGTTGTGATGCTCAGGACAGTTTTTTGAAAGCACCACAGCAGTGTTATGCTTTTTGTTGCTGTCAACCTACGTATGTCTTACTTTCTGATGTCTCTGTGTATTAAGCTGCTATTTTAAAAGAAAAAAAAAAAAACACTTCAGCTTTAATTGCATTTTTATTTCTCATCACACATTTCCAGTGCTGCAGTAAGTTACCTTTGCTCTGCCTGTTCAAGGCGCATTCACTTGTATATTTGTTTACACAGAGCTTCTCCTTTCATGCGAGGTCTCGAAGGAAGGCTAGAGCCGACCGTAGTCCTCCGCGTCCGACTCCTCTCACTGTGGCCCTTGTTACAGGACGAGTTAATTGAATCAGAGTTCACTTCGTCCATCCAGATGCTCCTTGGAGGGAAAACACAAAGTTTTGGTGCAGGTGTGTCTGTGTTAACACTTATTTCCATTAAAGATCTTCGTTGCGGCTCCCGGCCTCGCGGCAGATGGGCAGATTTGTCTTTGTAAACATTCTCCGAACATTATTCTGATGTCGGCTCCATTCAAAAAGATTACACTCTGACCTTGGTACATATCGGCCTATTGATACATCCAGGGTTGTCCAGGGTTGCATGTGTGTTCAGCGTGGAAGGAGAGAAGTCGGAGAGAAAAGATACGAGATCTGTTGATTTCGTCTCGGATATGGACACAGTTAGAGCGGCCCTGACCCTATGTTGCCCACACCTTTTAGGCTTCGCAGAGAGTGACTGCAGCTCACAATAGTGTAAACGGCCATCACAATAGACGCTTGCCCTGCGCACACTAATGCATTCATCTGTAGAAAGAATCTGAACCTCTCTGGCTTTCTTCTAATAGCCAGATTGTGTAATTCTGAAAGATTAGCTTTGAAAGAGATTCTCTATTAAGACCAGAGAGGAAGATGATAGCTTATGGAAGCGTGCAATATTCCTTATCAATAAAGCTTTATGCGTCTTTTCAGCGAATCAGAAAAACCTGTTATTGTTTTGTTTGCAGACGGGATTCGTTTTCAGAAAGAACCTCTCAGCCTGCCCACTGCCATTAGCTGGAGTCTCTTAAAGGACCTGGAATTGTACAGTGAAAAATTCATCACAGATATCCCAATGAAAACAACTACAAACATAGAATCACATATAGAAGGTATATGATTCTCATTCATAGTT